>NC_085865.1:31606221-31621221 GCF_034702125.1 Engraulis encrasicolus | reverse complement strand
TTGTTGTTGCTAAGTCGACTTGTGCAGAGAATATCCAAATAAGAAACCCCCCAGTTTGTTCTCATCTGTGGATTCTCACTGCTACATTTTAGAATAGAACACTTTTGCTTTCATTACTGTCTTCTTTCTCTCTCTCTCTCTCTCTCTCTCTCTCTCTCTCTCTCTCTCTCTCTCTCTCTCTCTCTCTCTCTCTCTTTCTCTTTGGGGCTTGCGGTTTAGCATACTTTTTTATCAAGGTCTTAATTAGAACTGCACACACACACACACACACACACACACACACACACACACACACACACACACACACACACACACACACACACACACACACACACACACACACACACACACACACACACACACACAGTACACACAGTACAGCGAAAACTCTTTCCAAGTAAAAGACTGCAAAGGCTCGTTTCCGGTTGAGGCCCCACATCAGCTGATGTGTGGTGTGTGTGCGCGTGTGTGTGTGTGCTTGTGTGTGTGTGTTTGTGTGTGTGTGTGTGTGTGTGTGCGTTTGTGTGTGTGTGTGTGTGTGTATGTGTGTGTGTGTGTGTGTGTGTGTGTGTGTGTGTGTGTGTGTGTGTGTGTGTGTGTGTGTGTGTGTGTGTGTGTGTGTGTGTGCGTGGGTGGACTTTTTAAATGGCCCCAAGTGCAGAGCTCAGCAACCCTGTGTGTGTTGTGTGTGTCGTGTATGTCGTGTGTGTGTGTGTGTGTGTGTGTGTGTGTGTGTGTGTGTGTGTGTGTGTGTGTGTGTGTGTGTGTGTGTGTGTGTGTGTGTGTGTGTGTGTGTGTGTGTGTGTGTGTGTGTGTGTTGCGTGTGTCTCATCTTCTTTTTCTTGTCCTCCATCTCTTCCTCCTCTGTGTAGACTAGAGTTGCATCACCCCTTTCTCTACACTTCTGAAATATGGAGGAGCAGCACAGAAATAGACACAGGCTAGAGAAAGACAGAGAGAGAGAGAGAGAGAGAGAGAGAGAGATTTGTTTACTTTTGTTTGTTTGTGTATTGTTGTTTATTGTTTTTCTACTGATTGTTGTTTAAATCTACTGTAATCCACACCCACGCATACAGCAATTTCTTGTAGATTTTTCTCTGAGTGGATGGTGTTGCATCACTCCTTTTAGTGAATCTGAATTTTGTAGCATTTTGTAGATTGCTGAATGTGCTAATTCAACACTAAGCCAGTACAATTTAACACTTTTCCGGTTACACTTTATTTTAATGTTTCACTATAACAGCGGATCTACCACAGCAGGTACAGTGTAATAACCAGTGTAACCACATTTAATGGCATGTAATACTAGTGTAATTCTGTGTATTACCCTAACCCAGAGTAATTGGTACATGGTGTTACACTGGTAGCCTATTACATGGTGTTAAATATTGTGACACTGGTCATTACCTTAGCAGAATCTATGTTCTGCCTTGATTACCGTGTAATATGTCTTTTTTCTCTTACTTCTACATCACAATGCTATATCATAGATGTACTTGTCAACACTCATTTCTGGTCATTTTTATCTTGTCTACCTCAACTCTCAGAGTATGTCTTTTGCACATTTGTTTAATCAGAATATGTTCTTGCACATTGCCTTTTTATTTTTACTTCAATTTTTATTTTTTATTTTTCCCCTCCCTGACTTTACCTGTAAGTTATGTGTCTTAAATGTCCATGTGGGCATTATGTGTATTCATGTCAGCTACTTGACACCTGAATTTCCCCTCGGGGATCCATAGTTACTCTACTCGACTACTCTACTATTACACTGTAGCTAATGTGGTGGATCCTCTGTAATGTTAGAGTAGAGTAGAGTAGAGTATCGTTTATTGATCCCAGAGGGAAATTAAGGTGCCAAGTAGCATACACACATAAATAAATAAAGACATTACCCACAAGACATAATACACATATTTACACATAAAATAATGTTGAATGGTGTAACCACTGCAAAAGGTACCGTGCACAGTGCAGAGATTGATTGCTTTTGTTTGTCTATTCGTTATAGTCGTTGCTTTCCTCCAGTGGATTGTTGAGAAGCAAGAAACCTACTGTGATTGACAACTGTACTCAATGACAGTCTGTCCTTTCATAAAAATAGTTTGGGCAGTCTGTGAAAGTGGTAGTAGTAGCTGTTCTTGAAAGTAGTGCTGTTTTGCACTACTCTTGTGAATGCAAGGGTACTGAAAATACTGCCTTTGTGTGTGCATGCATGTATGAGTGCATGCGTATGCGTGCTTGCCTGTGTGCGTGCGTGAGTGTGTGTGCGTGTGTGTGTTCATGTGTGCATGTGTGCCTGTCCATGTGAGTGTGTGTGTGTGTGTGTGTGTGTGTGTGTGTGTGTGTGTGTGTGTGTGTGTGTGTGTGTGTGTGTGTGTGTGTGTGTGTGTGTGTGTGTGTGTGTGTGTGTGTGTGTGTGTGTGTGTGCATGTCCGTTTGTGCGTGCATCTATGTGTGTGCACGTGCCTGCACAGCGTGTCATTTGAGCTAAGAGGGGAAATGAAATTTTGGAGGAGAGGGAAGAGGAGCGACTGCATGGAGAAGAGAAAGAGAAAGAGAATGTAAAAGGAATGCACGTTTTAAAGGGACAGAGACAGAGTCTTTTCTAGACACCGTGCTCCACTGACTAGTTTCAAATGCAGTGTGTGTGTGTGTGTGTGTGTGTGTGTGTGTGTGTGTGTGTGTGTGTGTGTGTGTGTGTGTGTGTGTGTGTGTGTCTGTGTGTGTGTGTGTCTGTGTGTGTGTGTGTGTGTACATGTCTGTGTCTGTGTCTGTGTCTGTGCGTGTGTCTGTGTGTCTGTGTCTGTGTGTGCGTCTGTGTCTCTGTGTGTGTGTGTGTGTGTGTGTGGGTGTTGAAAAGACAACAGTAATACCATCAGGAAGTTACAACCGAGATACCTTTTGACTTTTTAGGGCAACATCATTGTGATTTCAAACGAGCTCTCATTTGTGTGTCCATGCGTGTGTGCGTGCATGCGTGTGTGCGTGTGTTAAATATAACAAAGTGTAAATATGGAAATGCACACACACACACACACACACACACACACACACACACACACACACACACACACACACACACACACACACACACACACACACACACACACACACACACACACACACACACACACACACACATGAGAGAGAGAGAGAGAAAGACCCGTATAAAGATACAGATGCACTACAGTGCGTTCAGTCGACCACATGGTTCAGAAGGGAGCTCGCCTCTGCCCTAACTCTAAGAATACCGGTTGTGGTGAATCACTCACTCACATTCTAAGAACTGGGCCGAGGTTTCCAGTGAAAGAAAAAGAAAAAGAGAATGTCGTTTTGACAAGATTCAAGTGACATGAAGAACGACAGTCGTGTAAGTTTGCTGGATGAAACATATTAGAGAGATGGGGCAGACAGTCAGACAGACAGACAGACAGTCAGACAGACAGAGGAGAAAACAGAGAGACAGACAGATTAAGAAGAGGGAGAAAGAAAGGAATGGAGAGGAAAGGGGGAGGGAGAACATACAGAGACAGACAGGCTAATAGAAGGAGAGATCCAGACAGAAAGATGAAGGGACAGACAGCCGAGAGAGAGAGAGAGAGAGAGAGAGAGAGAGAGAGAGAGAGAGAGAGAGAGAGAGAGAGAGAGAGAGAGAGAGAGAGAGAGAGAGAGCATTACATTTCGAAGATTGGATTGACAGATATACAATTATCGTGGCACAATCCAAATTTGGTTTAAAAGGAGTCCAATACAGCACTAGAATCTTCTGTTCATAATGTCCTAAGGATAAAGGTGGCACCTGCGTTTCCATATGAAGAGGCTCCCAATGATGCAAGATATTGAGCAAAATTTTGTAAATTGCTTGGCCCTTCTTTTTGTCAGTCCACAGATCTGTAGAAAAAAACTGAGTAATTGCAGTTGTTTAAAGCAGTACACAGTGCTTGGTATTTCAGAAGCTTCGTTGAGTATATATCCATATGAATCAAATGAACATCCAATTTTTACAATTATAATTTGTCTATTGTTCTCATCAATCAATGTAAGATCAGGCGAGTTTGGTGATTGATGGATAACATCTCCCAATGTAGTGCACTGGGGTGAGTTTCTCAAAAGAGAAGTTGTTAGCCTGTTAGCAACTTCGGTAGTTGCCAATGGGAAAATGCATTGAAAACAGCAAAGTAGCTACTGTAGTTAGCTACTTTGGTTTTGAGAAATTCACCCCAGATCAGGTGACAGGACAAACCAGTCTGTGTTTTTTTGTTTGTTTCATGATGAATGGATGTGAAGTTGTCTGTTTTGCGCAGCTCTTGCAGTGTTAGTGCTACGATGCGGTCCTGACGCCAGGGCTCGAAATTAACTTTTTTCCTTTGTGTCCCGCAATGGTCCTGGATTCCACTTTGTATTGTCCCGAATGTAACCAGAAGTGTCCCCATTTTCTTCGCGCCTAAATAAGTGGTAAATTATGTCCACGTTCAATTTCATGTGTGATTATGTTTTGTTTTTTTTTGCAGTGCAACTGTGAATTCAGGTCTTTAAGAAAAAATGAGGGTGTGTTAAATCATGAACATCTGTGCCTTGTATAGAAAAATGCCTTGAGTAACCGTGCACATTTCGTTTTTCAAGAATATATGAGCATGGTGATATGAGGAAATCTGCATTCAATGACATTATATTTGTCAAACTGATTGCTTTATGCACCAATATAGCCTACCCATCATGTAGGCTATTGTAGACTCTATTGCAGCCAGCCTGTTACTCTGTTGTAGCCTATTTAGCCTACAGAAAAAAAACAGCTTTCATTTAGTCTACTACATATCAATAACAATTCAGTGTCTGTTTAGCTTTAGTTAAAAAGTGGCAATAGTCTAACCTAGTCTGACTTTGGCCACTGGTTGTGATGGGCATGCCGGTGGAAGATAGCCAGGCCGTGCCCTCCTAGTGATGCAACAGCTTCAGCCAGTCTCGAAGAGATGTGAAAGTCGATGATAATCAGGCTAGGTGGAAGAAGATGCGGTAGGTTTTTGGGCCGCATCAGGAGTATGACAACGCATTGCAAGACGTTTCCTTTCCGCTTTAAATTCACTTGACATTGACATCAAGACAATTTGATAACCTAAGAATAAATGCACAAGAGAAAAAACTACGACCGCACACTTTCGAGAAAGAGAGGGAGAGAGGCTAGCATGGACTGGAGAGGGAGGGGAGGGGGAGAAAGAGAGGGATTGGAGAGAAATGCGCTGGCAACGCTGTAAAATGGAAGCGCGTTCTTCGTGCTTGTAATCAATGAAGTCAAGGTGGACTTTTTCCCTTTTCAATTAGACCTTGGCTACTAGGCATTTCTGCTTTTACCAGCACAGAAACAATAAGACGGATACTTCAACATTAATTAAATAACTGCGTTTGTATGACAATGTTCAGAATATAGCGCCTTCATTTCCAGCCACATTTGAATGAAACTGCTTGACGTTCTTGGCTAACAACTACCTCTGTTAGCTTGCTTGCCGTTTCCCTAACTATTTGTTACTGGAAAGTAATTTACAGGCAGTTTCTGATATGTATGAATGAGGGTTAATCTACTTTAGAGCCAGCTCGCGTTTCTGGTGTTTTGGGCAGATAAACACGCGACAGGTGGCCACAGACAATTGCGCATTGTTTGGGGCTGTTGCTTTGCTTACCTGAAATATTAGCAAAACCGAACTTCATTCCTCTCACAGCTTAACCATGTCTACTGGAATATATCCTTGTTGGCTTGCAAAATCAACAATCCAGAGCCCGTTTTCTATGAGAGCATTTCTAGTTCAGGGTGAAATGGCATAACCAACGGGACAACCTCTCAGCAGCAGTCCGAAGAACAACGCGCTTGCAGTCGCAGCTGCGAAATCAACATTCTAGAACACAATGCGGACGTTTATAGGAAAGTTTTCTGTTGCTATTTTCGCTGATGGTTGGTGTTGAGTTAATGTCCCAGTGTGATGGCTTTGCAAATATAATAGCCTACTTTTTGAATCTTTTCATTTATATTTTTGGACGGTCCCGGCATTGTCCCAGAAATGATAACTTTGTGTCCCCACAACATTTTTTATGGTCCCCGGGACGTCGGGACACCGTTCATTTCGAGCGCTGCCTGACGCGCGATGTACAGTCCCTTATAGGCATGCACACTCACACACACATACACACACACACACACACACACACACACACACACACACACACACACACACACACACACACACACACACACACACACACACACACACACACACACACACACACACAGTTAGTTGTCTCCATCATTTCTTGACATGGGTTTTGGGTTTTGAGGGAAGATGCTCAGCCTTTGATGACTGTATAATGAGCATTGTGCAGTCTGCGGGGGACAACATAGTACTGACCACAAATTGGTTGCCGTCGTCTTTGAGCTGTGTGTGTGTGTGTGTGTGTGTATGTGTGTGTGTGTGTGTGTGTGTGTGTGTGTGTGTGTGTGTGTGTGTGTGTGTGTGTGTGTGTGTGTGTGTGTGTGTGTGTGTGTGCATGTGTGTGTGCGAGTCTGAGGTCTGCGAACCCTTAGCTCATTTTGCAAGTTTCAGAAGTAAGCTGCCACCTCCCACTGCTTGATGTCATCGCCTATAGAGAGCACAGTCAAATGATGTCATTGTGTGTGTGTGTGTGTGTGTGTGTGTGTGTGCGCGTGTGTGTGTGCGTGTGTGTGTGTGTGTGTGTGTGTGTGTGTGTGTGTGTGTGTGTGTGTGTGTGTGCGCGTGTGTGTGTGCGTGTGTGTGTGTGTGTGCGTCCTTTGTCTCTGTGCCTTTCTGCATCACTGTGTATGTTTTAAGGAAAATCTCTGCTACAGTATTAGTAATACAATAAAGAAGAGATGTTCCTCATTTTAAAAGCATACTGTATGTTCTTTCTTTAGCTCAACCTTATGTCACTTCAAACAATTCATATGTAGGTAAATAGAGTTCATATTACTATAACAGAACACACTGTGGCGGAAAAAGATGGAAACAAGGAAATATACCAACTGACTTAAGAGACAAAAACCCTTACAGTTATTGCTATAGCCCAGGTTGTAAAGTTTTATCGAATTGCATTAAAACCCAAAGTAAAAGTGGGTGCATTTGAGGTTTATAGCACAGTATGTAGAACTGTTAAGAGATGTTACAGTGTTTCTGAGATCAGTGTGCTCTCGTAAAAATGTTGCTGAATCTTTGCGACACTGAATTGCCGTGCTAAAGAGAATCGTTCACTTGATTGTAGAGGTATTATGGTAGTGATTGGACGTGATTGGCAGCCGTGACAACACCTTATGTCACTATTGTCTGAAGTTGGAACATGAGTTGTGATAGGCCACCACTCATCTGTTTAGAAGGTGCAGGATTCAGTAGAAATTTCTGTATAAAAAGAAGACAATCCGCACACTTCAGGTCCATTTTTTGTGGTCCACTCCACAAGCACTGTTTGTATGCACTCTGCCTGAAGAAGGTCTAAGGACCTAAAGCTTGCAAGTCAAGTAAAGCTTCTTTGCACAAAAAATAGACCTGAAGTTTGCAGATTGTCTTCTTTTTATATGGAAGTTGGAACACAAATTAGTTGTGCAACACGTTTCGTTGACGTGGACTGAATGTTTTATCATATATAGGGGGCAGTGACACTTTAGTAGGAGCACAGGTCAGGGTGGTGCAACTACAGCTAATGGCACTACAGTATTGGATGGATTCATTATTTTTGTTGTCTTTAGTGGATTACCCAAGAGGTAAATTCATTATCATACCAGAATGACCAAATAACTCATTAATTCATGGGCATTATCTGTGGCGGTACCACCTGGCATCTGAGCCCAAAAAACGTCATTGACCCCTACGTATATCAAAATAATATTAATCCACACAATACTGGCATACGCGGCAGTTGCACCACCTGACTGCTACTTAAAAAAAACGCATTCCAAGAAATTTGGGACATTTAATTCAGTCTGTCTGTCTGTGTCTATGTCTGTGTCTGTAGGTGTACAGTATGCATATATGAGTGTGTATGTGCGTTTGAATATGTGTGTGTGTGTGTGTGTGTGTGTGTGTGTGTGTGTGTGTGTGTCTATGTGTGTGTGTGTGTGTGCGCGTGTGTGCGTGTGCATGTCTATGTGTGTGTCTGTGTGTGTGTGTGTGTGTGTGTGTGTGTGTGTGTGTGTGTGTGTGTGTGTGTGTGTGTGTGTGTGTGTGTGTGTGTGTGCATGTATTCCGGGGGGGGTTGCAAGCCCTTGCATGGTGCCACAGGGTTGGTGAGGTCTGGAGAGGACTGATATGTCACAGGGGAAAGCGGAAACATCCTACTGACAGTGACAGTGACATACACGCTGTGTATACGCACACGCACGCACACATACGCATATACAACAAAAGAGCAGGTAAAGCCTGTCAAGTCCTGTCCATCTTTGTGTGTGTGTGTGTGTGTGTGTGTGTGTGTGTGTGTGTGTGTGTGTGTGTGTGTGTGTGTGTGTGTGTGTGTGTGTGTGTGTGTGTGTGTGTGTGCATGTGTGTGTTTGTTCCAGTGTGTGTTTGCACGAGTGCATACGCATTTGTGTGTGTGTGTGTGTGTTTGTGTGTTTGCATGCACATGTGTGTGCACGCGCATGTGTGTGTGTGTGTGTGCGTGTGTGTGTGCATGCGTTTCTGTGTGTGTGGCATGTGCATTGGGTAAGCGCGTAATTTCCAACTCTTGTAAACTTTTGCAAGACTTCAGATGACATGTGCAGCGAGTGAGCGAGCAGCTTTCACAATCATATGTAATCCATTACAGAGCTAGTACAGCATAAAATATGCAAATGTCGCTCACGATTTTACAATGGTGGGAAAAAACTCATCTTCAAAAGGATTTTCAAAAAACGGCACCGATACCCTATTTACAAACGATGGGAGATAATCGCACTCATTTGTTAGCTAAAGTGCGTATATGAGTTTGAGTCGAGCGCGTCACAGTTTACATTATCTCTGTCTGAACGGCGCACGTCACGTGTGTGTGGAGTGTATTGTTATAGTTCTTCTTCTCTCACCACCACATTTGATCTGTCATCCAATTTTCGTGCTCTTTGGATGTGGTGCTGACGTCTGTCCCGACTGGAGTGGCACATCCTTCTTCTCCTTTCCCTTTTCAAAAAATCCGGGCTTTCAAAAAGCGTACGTGTCTGCATAGTTCATACATTTCCCCTTTCATCTTTTTCCTTTTCGGTAGGATTTTGCCTGTGTGTGTGTGTGTGTGTGTGTGTGTGTGTGTGTGTGCGTGTGCGTGTGCGTGTGCGTGTGTGTGCACTCAGGCTTCACCAGCCCTTCAAACTGGGGCAGGTGTCACTGGAGGGAACGACACACACACACACACACACACACACACACACACACACACACACACACACACACACACACACACACACACACACACACACATACACACGCACACACGCACACGCGCATGCACAAAATTCTCAAACAATGAAAGACTTTTTTTTCTTCCCCTTTTTCTCTTTCTTCTTCTGTCTTCCGCTGGAAAACAAAACCAACATTTAAACAGAGAGAAAAAAAATTATAAGAAATAGAAGAGACCCCCCCCCAAAAAAAAGTCCTCTTCCATTTCAATTAGCATATTTTTCACCTCCGAGGCCTTCCTCAATCCCCATGTTAATTTTCAGATGCCGAGTCGCGCCGACGCTGATCCGGAATTTTAATCGGGTTAGTTTTGTTTTGTATTCCGCCTCGTTTTTTGGCGAACAGTCGGCAGGAGGGATGGAGGGATGGAGGGGGGGGGCGGAGCAGGAAAGGAAGGGAAGAAGGAAGAGGGAAAGTAACGAATGGGGTTAATGGCTACTCCATCGCTTTGGCATACGCTCAGTAAGTCTCTCCATCTCTCCATTTTTACCCAGCCCAAACACACAGAGACAGGCATGCAAATACAAACACACACAAGAGCGCCCATGAACGCACACACACACTCACACGGGCACGCACGCACACTACGCCTCTCGTCTTCCCCAAACACACATACAAACACACACACACATGCACGCACGCACACATGCACACACTCACGCACATACACTCATACATTTTTATGGTGTCAGTTATACGGGCGTGGGACTGTTTTATGAAATACGTTTTTGTTACCATCAGGGGTGTGATAACTGTGTGAGTGCGGTTTGGTTTGCATTTTCCACACCTCACCTTGTTTCCCAGCGCTGTTTTGCTGTTTGCTAGTTACCGCTGCGGCCTTTTAAAACGCCGGCTTGGACCCGGCATGAAAGCGCACACCTGCGGTACTACCATGTACATACGTAAGTAGGCAATGGAACATGCACCCCCTACCAGGCCGACACACACAAATGCGCGCACAAACACACACACGCACAGACACACACATGATTAATGTTTGACAACATGCCCCCCTCAGCTCAACCTTTGATGATACAATAACACACTCGCACACACACACAGACACACAGACACACACACGCACATAAACACACACACATACACACTGACACACACCTCTGCCAATAATATTTGGCAGGGTCGTATGGGGAAAAACTGAGACTGCACTAAACAGACGCTTATTTGTATCGTTTAGTCGGATAAAAGTGCACACAGTAGTGATGCATGTATGAGAACGCTTGCTGAGATCACTGAGAGTGTAATCTCAGGGGGCACATCCCGAGAAACGCTGCCTCGTTTGTGTTTGTGTATTTTTCTGTTTGTGTATTTCCCTGGGAGTGTGTACACAATAAGTGCTGCATCTCCCTTTCTCTCTCTCTCTCCTTCTCCTTCTCAATCTCCCCGTCTCCCTCTCTCCCTTCTCAATCTCCCCTCACCCTCTCTTTGTCTCTGGCTTTTCATTCAGTTCTCCGTCTCACTTTATCGAACAGTCTCTCCAACTCTCTCTCTCTCGATCTCTCCCTCTCTCTCTCTCTCTCTCTCTCTCTCTCTCTCTCTCTCTCTCTCTCTCTCTCTCTTCATGTTCCTTTCACATTCTCTTCCCTCTCTTCTCGCTCAGTCAGTTCTCCATCTCACTTTATCTCATTCCCTGTCTTCATCTCTCCATCTCTCTCTCATTCTTGCCCTCTCTCTCGTCTCGTCTCATTCTTTCTCGTCCCCTTCTCTCTCTCTCTCTCTCTCTCTCTCTCTCTCTCTCTCTCTCCTCTGTTTCTCTCCGCCTCTCCTCCCTGCTGAGACTAAAAGGAAAGGTTGCTTTCGGATGCGTGCCAGTGCGTCTGGAGTCATTATGCTAATTTGAGCCGAGTCGGCTGTGGCGCGGCGGGCGTGATGAATCGCGCTCGATATCAGCCCACCGTATGCCTCCTGATGCCACCACCGATGCACGCGCACACGCATGTATGCACGCACGCACTCAGCCTCTCACGCACGCACGCATGCACACACACACACATATGCTTATGCCTCCAATATCACCGCTATTGTTGGTACCACCATTACACCAATCCCATGACAGACAGACAGACAGACTGACAAACAGACAAAAGGATACATACAGTATGTACAAGGGCACAGACAGACAAACAGACAGACACACACACACACACACACACACACACACGCACACACGCACGCCCACACACGCACACACACACACACACACACACACACACACACACACACACACACACACACACACACAGACACACGCACACACGCACACACGCACACACGCACACACGCACACACACACACACACACATGCACACACATGCTTATGCCCAGGGCTTTAACGAGACATTTTCAAATACAGAGGTCAAATACTTCATGCTGTACTGCATATTGTACATTTAGAATTCTTTAAACTCTTCAGTCAAATTCTTAAATTTGTTTTCAGACTGAATTTATCATTGTTGATCATAGATTGATTTTCGTCATCAATTTTACATTTCTGAAAAAAAACCTCTGTGTCCTCAATGGTAGTTACGGCTATGGTTATGCCTCAGATACCACCGTCACTACCACCATCACACCAATCCCTTGACAAACAGATAGACAGACAGACAGACAAACAGACACAGATGTACACACACACACACACACACACACACACACACACACACACACACACGCGCACACACACACGCACACACACACGCACACACACACGCACACACACACACACACACACACACACACACACACACACACACACACACACACACACACACACACACACACACACCCTGTCTGCCACTGACACAGGCTAAGCTGTCCGTACACAGAGGTCACGATGGTGGTTTGGTGTGGTGTGATGGCTGTCCATACTTACAAACTAATGCAAGCACAAACACCAGACAGACAGACAGACAGACAGACAGACAGACAGACAGACAGACAGACAGGCAGGCATATAGATGCACAAACATACGCATGCATACGCACACATGCACAAGACAAGACAAGAAACCTCTGCAAACAGAAACACAGACATGCCACACACACACACACACACACACACACACACACACACACACACACACACACACACACACACACACACACACACACACACACACACACACACACACACACACACACACACACACACACACACACACACAGGGCCAGCAGCAGATGACCTCCTGTGCCACCAACAGAGTGCCTAATGAGCGATGATGTATTTCCCCACCACACCCCCCACTGCAGGGGCCAGTTCTGATCTGTGCTTCCTTTTTAAAACTTTTCCTTTTTTGATCCGACTATTCTGTTGAGAGTAACAAGCTTAGAAAAATACACACACACAGACACATAGGGTAGACACACACATGCACACACACTGACAAACCGGGGACATTATTTCTGCGATTTGAAAGAGCCGGCCATAGCATTCGCTAATACCCACCCATCACCTCCCCCCACAAACCCCTTCTCCTGCCCCAAACTTCCTTTCTCTCTTTCTTTTTTCCTTCATTTCTTTTTTCTTTTTTTCTTTTTCTCTGGCAGCTCATTAAAGCCACAGTCTCTCTCCTATGTGCAGAGCAGAAGGCATGAAAAGGTGGTCTCATTACAGCACAGGGCCGTATTAACGTACAGGCTGAATTGGGCTGCAGCCTAGGGGCCCCCCACCTGCCAGAGGGCCCCCCGATTGGCCAAAAGTCAAAAATTGCAGAATTGTTACTACTCCTCTCCAGAGCTGGCAGACACGTTATCCTTAATTCCTAGTTTTTAATCTAAGTTTTTAAAGACATTCTCTATGTGATTTTGTTGTGAAATTTTGCTTCCAGGGGGGCCCTTAGCAACCTGTAGCCTAGGGACCCCGGGCCATGTTAATCCGGCCCTACGCATAGCCTCCCTGCTGCACGCATGAATGCCTCCCTACCCACCGAGCAGTAGCCTACATGTACATTATAACAAGTTCATCCACACTTAGCAGTCGGGGAGCTGGGTATATGGGCAGGCTGAGGGGAAAAGCACAAGAAGCTGTACACTGTTACTGTAGGCCTTATGCTGTATGTCTGCAATCAACAAGGGGAGGTTTGAAGGTTAAATCCTTGTTTACTGAGAGGGGGAAAAAACACACCGACTACGTACACACAGAAAACACACCATGTGCATGCACGCATACATGAACGCACACACAAAAACCCCACAAACCACATATACTGTACACACACACACACACACACACACACACACACACACACACACACACACACACACACACACACACACACACACACACACACACACACACACACACACACACACACAGACACACACACACACTCCTTGGTGAATGTGGAAAAAAGTAAGACCTTCACCCATTCCAACAGGGCATCTTGACACAACCTAAGGAAGGCTAACATGGGGGGAGAATTACCCAATTTTACACAGGACCAGCTTTCTTCTGGGCAGCCATATTGATTTTTTTTCTCTTTCTGATCATGTGAAGACTAAGGCTGTAACGATACACCCAACCCACGATTCGGTTTGTATCACGATATATGACCCACGGTTCGATATGCCCCACGATTTCACACAAAAAAAAATTGGAAAAAAAAAATTACAAAAAAAAAAAAAGAAATGATATATATACTTTGTAATTAATATCTTTTTGCATTTACCTGCCTGCATTAATTTTGTAGGTTTACAAGGCTGAATGATGTTGCAGATATAGGCTACCACTGCAACCTGCTTCCAGGTGTTGACATCAAAACACAACACAGAGAAATAAGGGATATTAGTTCACCAAGGAAAAAGGCTTATAAATAGGCTAAGATCATATGTTGAGAGAGAGAGAGAGAGAGAGAGAGAGAGAGAGAGAGAGAGAGAGAGAGAGAGAGAGAGAGAGAGAGAGAGGGAGAGAGAGGTGGGGTGGTCAGGGTGTAGGCTATAGTCATTGGCAGCTGTCTTACTTTATCAAACATTAGGCCTATCCAATTAATATCCAAACATTAAAACAACACTGAAACATGTTGTATTAAGTTAGGCTACTTAAAGAAATGCAACACTTAATTTTGATTAAGTTAAATATTTCAGTAGTTTTTTTTGATCGTGCAGCAGCGCCTGCCTACAATCAAAACTCGAAATGAACCTTAGTTCTCACTGCTACATAACGCGCACGTTTTTCGTTTTGTTTTGCGGTTTGACATTTAGTCAAGATCGAGAATGAATGCAGAGGCTGAAATGGAGCATGCTTTCTGCTTATGTAGGCGGTAATTTTACAATATAGCATAACATTAATGTGGAAGAAATGAAGAGTTCAGATGCAAAACCCCCTAACTCCATTTCTGAAGACCTGCACTTCTATATTTTTAGAGAACCCCGTTGTTGGTTTGGTTTACATTTATGTACTTGATAATACATATAAATAGTTATATTATATAAATAAAATTACAAAATAAGCAATTTTAGTAGCTTTGTATTAAATAAAAATGAATTAAGATTATTTTCTGAAAAGGCACTTAGGGGGTTTTGCATCTGAACTCTTCAAATAAAGCTGCCTAATATCCTGCCT
>NC_085865.1:31593721-31596221 GCF_034702125.1 Engraulis encrasicolus | reverse complement strand
CAACACACCACACAGTGAAGCTACTTTCATGCGACTCAATCTGATGTGTTGGTCGCCTGTCAAAGAGAACCACAAATCCGGTTATTGTTCTTGATGCTATTTAGTTAAGCTTACTAAGGATATTAGTCTTGTGTTCTGTGAGGTATAAGAAAGATTTTTTTTTCTTTCAAAGGTAGGGAGGGGGGGGGTGCGCCAGAAATCAAACTCGCCTAGGGCACCAAATAAGCCAGAACCGGCCCTGGTGGCATCTGTGTAACATCACGGAAATTAAGTGTGTGGTGATGAGCTGATTAAGACGAGGGCCCTGCACACACACACACACACTTAGACACTTACACATGCACGCACGCACGCACGCACGCACGCACGCAGGCAGACGTAGACAGACAGACGTAAACCTTTTCCTCAGCTCCAGCGAAGTCGAATAGTAGAGGATTTGATGGATTCCTCCTTACTTCATTCCCTGACAGCCTCTATATTACTGCAGAGCACTGATCTAAATGAGCCTGGATGGGTTTATTCATGTGAGGCAGAAAGATAGAAGCCATCTTGTTTTTTTCACCTGTCTCAGCTCTTCTATTCAATGGTGATGATGGTGATAGGAGAGGATTGAGCCTGGATGGGTCTATACGTACATGTGAGGCAGCAAGGAAGAAGCCATCTTGTTTTACCTGTTCTTCTAGGTGACAGCCTTTATTTTGTGGGCACTGATCTAAATGAGCCTGGATGGGTCTATACGAATTAGGAAGGGAGAAGCCATTTTGTTTTTATCTGTCGTAGCTCTGCTATAGATCAACGGTGATGATGGTGATAGGAGAGGATTGAGCCTGGAAGGGTCTATACATGTGAGACAGAAAGGAAGAAGCCATCTTGTTTTTCTTTACCTGTCTCAGGTCTTCTATAGATCAGCGGTGATGATGGTGACAGCCTTTATTTTACTGTGGGGCGCTGATCTAAATGCGCCTGGAAGGGTCTATACATGCGAAGCTGAGAGGGAGAAGCCATTTTGTTTTTACCTGTCTTAGATCTGCTATAGATCAGTGGTGATGATGGTGATGGGAGAGGATTGGCTTTGGAAGAGGCGTTCATTTCCCAGGGAGCACCGCTGCTGCCTTCGCTCTTCGCTCTTCTCGCCATACACTACCTGCCTCATCTCGTCTCATCTTCTCTCTTCTCATCTTCTGCTTGGCTCTCTTCTCTTCTCTTCTCTTCTCTTCTCTTCTCTTCTCTTCTCTTCTCTTCTCTTCTCTTCTCTTCTCTTCTCTTCTCTTCTCTTCTCTTCTCTTCTCTTCTCTTCTCTTCTCCTCTCCTCTCCTCTCCTCTCCTCTCCTCTCCTCTCCTCTCTTGCTCCCCTTCTGATCGGTTCTCTTCTGCTCTTTGCTCATCTACTCTTCTCCCGTTCACCCTGCTCTCTCCTGTTCTCCTCTCCTGTTCTCCTCTCCTGTTCTCCTCTCCTCTGCGGCATACCTGTCAGAAGCCTCATTCCTATTCCTCTTGACTGTGAACATCAAACACCATGTCCAGATATGGTACATCTTCCGTCCATATGTGTGTGTGTGTGTGTGCGCGTGCGAGCATGCGTGTGTGTGTGTATGTAGGTGTGTACGTATGTACACGCGTGCGTATGTGTGATGCGGGACGCGTATGCGTGCGGGGCGGGTTTTAGCTGTCTCCGGAGGCTGACAGACACGTCTGATATATTGTGTGTAACACCATCCTGATCCCCGGGCGGATGAATATTTGATGTGTTAGTTGTAGCAATAAGGGAGAGTGTATTTACAACCTGCATCCGGCCCCTGCATTATGGATGAGACCCCGATGATGGACAGCGCTTATGCTGCCTCGGCTCCGTCAAATGCACTTCGGACGTCTGCGTTATCATCCACGTGACGGGCACTGTTAAATGGGGGCACACAGATGGGTAAGCGGTTAGGGTGTCAGACTTGTAGCCCAAAGGTTGCCGGTTCGACTCCAGACCCGCCAGGTTGGTGGGGGGAGTAATCAACCAGTGCTCTCGCCCATCCTCCTCCATGACTGAGGTACCCTGAGCATGGTGTTCCCTTGGGGCGCCATTGAGGGCTGCCCCCTTGCACGGGTGAGGCATAAATGCAATTTTGTGGTGTGCAGTGTGCACTTGTATGCTGTGGAGTGCTGTGTCAGAATGGTAATGGGAGTTGGAGTTTCTCAATGGGCTTTCACAAATAGGTGTCATGCTAACTAGCGTTTTCCTCATCAATACAAACAAATAAGCGCTATTTGGCTTCTACGAACACTACGCTCTGTCGAACGCATGTTGGTTTGCATTGGATCCACGTGATCGGGTTGTGAATCACATGTGTGTACAGAGCAGAAATAGACAAGTCATGCGACTAATATCTTTTCTTGGAAAAACAAAACAAAAAACCGAAGTGAAGTCAACAAACTCGAGAATGATTGTGGGCGGACCTAGGAGCGAGCCAACCGCAAAACCACACCCCTAATCACATTGGGGATATCATAA
>NC_085865.1:31581221-31588721 GCF_034702125.1 Engraulis encrasicolus | reverse complement strand
ACACGAACACGAACACACACACACGCACACACGCACACACACACACACACTCCCCCGCTCAAAAACATATTCACACCATCTATCTGCAAAATAAATCTGACATGTCCATGAAACTGTCCATCATCGCCCACACAGACCTGCAAAAGGACTACAAGGTTATAAGCAGTGCCATGAACCGAATATTTTCTACAACAATGTTTCCAGATGTGCACGAGTTTTCAATATTTTAGCACTGTTTTGCCACATTTCACTATTTGAGCATTACAAACCACTTACATCATACGCATTATAAGACATTTGTAAACGGCATGTAATCAGTTGCAATTCTGTTCGGTGCGTTGCTTTCTCAAGTGACGAAAGTTATAGATTGAGCTTGAACAACTGGACAAGCAGATCGAACCATTGATGCCGATGATGTATAGGCTACTGTACATGGCGCTAGTTTTTCTTTGGTTGTAGACGTCACTTTTTAGACTAGCAAGAACTCAACTGAAAATATCGTAATGACCAGGGAAGACCTACAGACTTGAATGTGAGACTCAATCTAGCGTCACAGCCAGAATAGGCGTTCCCAGGCTCTGTGAGTAGGAGTGGAAAAGCTGTGGAATTCCAAAGAGAGACGGGGGATTTCCTTGGTTCAGTCTGAGGTCACAGGCATAACAACCAGCTACAGCAGCGGAGAAGCTATGACCCAATGTCCCATACAGTACGTACGGTAACACTTTATTTTAGGGATACATCTATTAGCACTAATACATACAATGTTAATGCCTGCATAAGTAACTTGTAAGGCATGTACTAAGCAAATGCTAAGGCCTACTAGGTCCTTACTAAGGTTAAATTGGCAATAAATCATTTATTATGCATGAACAAGACATTTGCAAATACATGCCTAACAAATGTTTGATTTTGCTTTGTACATGCCTTACAAGTTCCTTATACAGGAACATTGTATGTATTAGTGCTAATAGATGTATCCCTAAAATAAAGTGTTACCGTATGTACATATGCATGCATGTGTGTGTGTACACGTGTGCTATATACACACATGTGGACATGCACAAACACCCTCATGCTCACCAACAAATACCTGCACGGATGCATGCATATACACACACACAGACACACAGACACACAGACACACACACACACACACACACACACACACACACACACACACACACACACACACACACACACACACACACACACACACACACACACACACACACACACACACACACACACACACACACACACACACACACACACACACACACACACACAAACAGAACTCTCCATGGAAAACAGAGGGGGGAAAAACAAGAAAGCAGCCATTATTCGTTATTCAGTTACTGACCTAACAGGGCAGTTGGCATGACTTGTTCTTTATAGGTACAACACACAGCATTCATTTCAAGGGTAGGAAACTTTCTTTAGCATTTCTTGCGCCTTCTAACTGCCTAACTGCTAATCGTGGGGTGGGGGAGGTGTGGGGCTTTGGGTGGAAGCCCATTTGTGATTGGTCCATTCCTGGAAGGCGATGAATGCGGTTGGGCCGTTAAACGTTCCTGTACTGCTGCTCTCTGCACTATGCCTTGTACACGCTGTGTGTGTGTGTGTGTGTGTGTGTGTGTGTGTGTGTGTGTGTGTGTGTGTGTGTGTGTGTGTGTGTGTGTGTGTGTGTGTGTGTGTGTGTGTGTGTGTGTGTGTGTGTGTGTGTGTGTGTGTGTGTGTGTGTCTGCTGCCACGCTTACTTGGTGGTCTGGAGACAAAGGGGGGCACAGCGTGTGTGTGAAACACTCACACACACACACACACACCACCTACACCACCTACCACAGCTATTTCACCATGCAGTTCTTCTCCTATGGTGGGACAGAAAAAAAAGAATGTGTGAGGAAAGGAAGAGCATGTTGTGAAAATGCTTAGCGAGGGAGGGAAGAGGGGATGAGGGAGACATAGAGAGGGAGGAGTAGAGAAGGGGTGGAGAGGGGGAGGGCGCGATTCTGCTCAAGGCACCTGTCGCACTTTGGCAACATAAAACAGCTCGCCTCATTGGTGCTTCTCTGTACTCTCCCACCATTTCTCTCCCTCTCTATTTTTCACCTCCTGTCTTTCTTTTTTCCTTCTCTTTCCAAACTCCCTCCCTTTCTCTCTCTCTCTTTCTCCCTCTCTCTCTCTCTCTCTCTCTCTCTCTCCTTTATCCCTCCATCACCACATGTACACAAAGGCTCCAGCGTTCTCTTTTGTGTGAGTGTCAGGAAGGTGAGCAGTTAGACCTTAATGGGGCCCACTGGACTTAGTGAGAAGGAATGCTGCACTGCTGACAAAAATAAAGAAGGAAAGAAAAAAACAGAAAGAAAGAACGAAACATACAGAAAGAAAGAAAAGAAGAAAGAGAAAGAAAGAAAGAAAGAAAGAAAGAAAGAAACAAACAAACAAAAGTGTTAATCTGTTTTCCACCTGAAAGAACAAAAGGATTCCACGCCAGAAAGTAAAAAAAAAAACAAAGAAAGAATTTCCCACCAGAAAGAAAGAAAAGAGAGAGCGATTCGTTGGTCTGTTTTTCCATCTGTTTGGTCCACCTGGTCTGATGGCTGTTGGTGTTAACTGCAGTCATTTTGTTCTGCTGTAGTTGCCAGGCTGCTGTCCTACTCCACTGCAAGTAGTGTGGCAGAGCAGAGGCGAACTTCTAATCAGGCCAACCCAGGAAATTACCTAGGGCCCCATTCAAATCTGACCTCCACAGGGGCCCCAACTGTCACATCAGTCGTGGTAAACACAGAATACAGTATACAGTAAGTGAGACAAATCACTAAAATGGCACAAAAACACACACATAATTTTATGTCTATATGACTTTTGAGGGCCCCCATATCGATATTTCACCTAGGGCTCCACATTGGCTAGACCTGCCCCTGTGGCGGAGGGAGAGGTATTGAGGAGAGAGAGGTATTGAGGAGAGAGGTAGCGGTATTGAGGAGAGAAGGAGAGGTTTTGAGGAGAGAGGGAGAGGTATTGAGAAGAGAGCTCTTCACAATGTCTATCTGTATTGCCAGGCTGCTACTGTACACCGTTACTGGTAGTGAGGCAGGGAGATGAACATCAGATGAACTGGAGGGGTATAAAAGGGAGGTTTTTATGCCCCACAATAGCCACATTTATCGAGTGACGGTGCTATCAGCAGCTCGTGGATGTGTGTGCGTATCTGGGGTGGCAAGATGTTTGTGTGTGTGTGGGTGTGTGTGTGTGTGTGTGTGTGTGTGTGTGTGTGTGTGTGTGTGTGTGTGTGTGTGTGTGTGTGTGTGTGTGTGTGTGTGTGTGGGTGTGTGTGTGTCTGTGTGTGTCTGTGTGTCTGAGTGCATGTCCGCTTTTTGACCCGTTACGAAATGTCTGAGTTCAGTTCCAGTTAACAGTCCAGACCTCAGGTCAGCTTTGTGATCAGACTCTGATCATGATTAGCTCCGAACGGGAGCTCTGGGGGAGCATCTGATCAAGTCACAGGACAAAAACATACAGCGTACAACGTAAGCCGACAATAAAAAGCTAATAAATGGGCATTTTTAGTAGCAGTCAAGTGGTACAACCACAGCTAATGACACTATTGCATGGATTATATTGTCCTTATATGAAAATAAGGATATGAAACATATATATATATATATATATATATATATATATATATATTCAAACAAACAAGGTAATAGTCAGCCTGCCATCAGCAGCTAAGATGCTTAAATAAACTTTTGATGGCATTTTTTGTTAAAAGTTGGCAACCATGCCAGAAGTTATCAGCATGGGCTAAGGTTTCAGAATCACCTGGTTGCCAACACGGAACTTGACCTTTAAGGTCAAATATGAAGGTCAAGAGGTCAACCACGGTCAAATAACAGTGTTATTTAGTTAAAAATTGTTACAAAGTTGTTAAAAGTGGGCAACCATTCCAGAAGCCATCAGCACGGACTAAGGATTCAGAAGCCAACACTGAACTTGACTTTTAGGGTCAAATTTGAAGGCCAAAAGGTCAAAAACAGGGTATTTTCTTGCTAGTCTTTGTTGGGAACTGTATATTCATGGAATTCTTTTTCAAAAGTTGGCAACCATGCCAGAAGTTATCAGCATGGGCTAAAGTTTCAGAATCACCTGGTTGCCAACATGGAACTTGACCTTTAGGGTCAAATCTGAAGGTCAAAAGGACAAAGGCGGTCAAATAACAGTACCAATATGTTATTTAGTTAAAAATTGTTTAAAAAAAATGTTAAAAGTGGGCAACCATGCCAGAAGTCATCAGCATGGACTAAGGATTCAGAATCACCTGGTTGCCAAGAGGGAATTGACCTTTAAGGTCAAATATGAAGGTCAAAAACAATGTATTTTCTGGTTAGTCTTTTTTGGTGATCTTTATATCCATGAAATTATTGTTTTCAAAAGTTGGCAACCATGCTAGAATGTATCAGCATGGACTAAGGTTTCAGAATCACCTGGTTACCATATGGAACTTGACCTCTAAGATCAAATTTGAAGGTCAAAAGGTCAACCGAGATCAATAAAAAATCAGTTTTTTGGTGATGTGCTTTCATAAAATAGTTGTTTGCATGGTACTGTATATTGAATAATTAGAAGGCCTATAATTTGTTTGATTTGGCTTATCATGGTGGGGCTCTGGCCTGTCATCCTTAGACATTCATCATAGCTCATTAGCATAAAATTAACTTAAACTTGTATTTTTTAAATTTTCATTCTGGTCATCTCAATTACTTTATTCTTCTTTGTGAAGCGCATTAAGCTGCTGGTATGAAATGGGATATGCCTTGGCTCACCAGTGAATTTGCTTCTTTCCATAGAAAAAATAATGACTTCAGTTATTTCTGATGTGTTTCAAATGGTTATAGCAATGAAGGATACTTGCTGATTTGCTATGTCATATCATGGTTAGGAAATAACCTACAGTAAGAGTAGAGCAAGTATTGCACACTTCTCTTGATGTTCTCATGACTACTGTAGAATGTTCTGTTGCAATTTCTGAGGCTTGAGTTTTTGTGTCACCTGTATAAAGCACCACGCTTATCTTTGGGTATTGATCGACTATTTTCAGAAGACAAAAAGGCAATTGATATGTTACCACCAAGTGATGCATATGGATTGCATCTTGCATAAGCAAATCAGGAGGCAAATGTATGGCCTCAGTCTGACAAAGTACAAACGTACATATTAACAAAGACACTGAGGAGACAGGTGGTTGGAAAGTTGTAGACCAACACTTGATGGCTGTGTGGTAAAGGATACCTCCAGTTCCACATAGTAGCTTAGGACTGATAAGATGTGGTTGTAGAACCAAGTGGGCAATAAGCAATGGTTATAGCAATGAAGGATACTTGCTGATTTGCTATGTCATATCATGGTTAGGAAATAACCTACAGTAAGAGTAGAGCAAGTATTGCACACTTCTCTTGATGTTCTCATGACTACTGTAGAATGTTCTGTTGCAATTTCCGAGGCTTGAGTTTTTGTGTCACCTGTATAAAGCACCACGCTTATCTTTGGGTATTGATCGACTATTTTCAGAAGACAAAAAGGCAATTGATATGTTACCACCAAGTGATGCATATGGATTGCATCTTGCATAAGCAAATCAGGAGGCAAATGTATGGCCTCAGTCTGACAAAGTACAAACGTACATATTAACAAAGACACTGAGGAGACAGGTGGTTGGAAAGTTGTAGACCAACACTTGATGGCTGTGTGGTAAAGGATACCTCCAGTTCCACATAGTAGCTTAGGACTGATAAGATGTGGTTGTAGAACCAAGTGGGCAATACATGCCTGCAGTTGCCTGAGGAATGGACAGCCCTGTATACCTGCATGTGATTCAAATATAGAATGTTTAAACGCCGTAGGGATAGAACATGATCTGGATGACACAATAGCTCATTTAAATACATAAATATCCAGTATGTACTGACATCACATTTGAATTTTAATTATTGTTTTAATTATTATTGAAGTAAAGAAACAATATGATCAATTACATTCTTGTTATTGACAATTTGCAATAATCACTTTCACTCATACCCTAATAATAAAGACTATATAACTTCTAAATATACAGTCCCCTAAAGTATTGGAACAGAAAGGCAAATTTCCTTGTTGTTGTTGTTCACTGAAGACTTGGGTTTAAAGGGGCTCTAAGTAGAATTAAAAGGTTAATTAATCACTGTCCAGAGTCATCTGATACTTACAGTAGGTGAAGTGTGACTCTCGCGACCACTTCCACCGTCCACTGTCAGAAAACCCCAAATGCAACTTTTGACAGCGCTGTCCGCTTCGGGAGAAACCTCATCAAAACAGTATTTTATTTTATTTACGATTATTTGTTCCAATACTTTCACTCACCTAAAATGATTTAAATAATATTAAATATCTCCGCCAGGTAAGGTACTAATTATTCAATACATCATGCAAACAACTTGTATTTTATGAAAGCACATCACTTTTTTTTTTTTTTACCCCGGTTGACCTTTTGACCTTCAAATTTGACCTTAAAGGTCAGGTTCCATGCTGGCAACCATGGACCATGTAACCTTAGTCCATGCTGGTAACTTCTAGCATGATTGTCAACTTTTGAAAAAGAATTCCATGCATATGAAGCCCCCCTCCAAAAAAGGCAAACCAGAAAATGCATTGTTTTTGACATTCAAATTTGACCTTAAAGGTGAAGTTCCATGTTGGCAACCAGGTGATTCTGAAACCTTAGTCCATGCTGATACCATCTAGCATGGTTGCTTACATTTGAAAAAGAATTCCATGAATATATAGTTCCCAAAATAGACTAACCAGAAAATACATTGTTTTTGACCTTTTGACCTTTAAATTTGACCCTAAAGGTCAAGTTCCGTGTTGGCAACAAGTTGATTCTGAATCCTTAGTCCATGCTGATGACTTCTGGCATGGTTGCCCACTTTTAACATCTTTTAATTTTTTTAAAACTAAATAACACTGTTATTTGACCGTGGTTGACCTTTTGACCTTCATATTTGACCTTAAAGGTCAAGTTCCGTGTTGGCAACCAGGTGATTCTGAAACCTTAGCCCATGCTGATAACTTCTGGCATGGTTGCCAACTTTTAACAGAAAATGCCATCAAACATATATTTTTGGGGCTTGGCAGGCTGACTATAATGCGAACAGGGTTATTGATATTTTAGGAGCTTTCGGGTAGTGCAGCCACAGCTAATGCCACTATTGTGTGGATTGAATTATTGTCATTATTTATATGAAAAACATTGAGTCCATGTCAGTGAAACATGTTGCACAATGTCATTAATAGTACCAACTTCACACAGTGATGATGTAAGGCGTGGTTGCATCACCCTGACATCTGGCTTTAACAATGTCAGTGACCCAAAAGCTGGTGTTGAGCAGCAGCTCATCACCAATTCTGTTAAGTTTCCAGAAACATCTTGGCTCTTGGGCCATAATTCAGTTTAGATGGTTGTTG
>NC_085865.1:31556221-31561221 GCF_034702125.1 Engraulis encrasicolus | reverse complement strand
TCGAAAGCAACGTTGCTAACCAATTAGCAACTTACTAGGTTGCTAACCAGGTTTCCAATGGGAAATTGCATTGCAACCAAGTTAGCTGATAACTTAGATAGCAATGATGTTGTCAAGAAACGCACCCCAGCACTAGAGATATCGCAATACAGCTGGAGTGTTGACTGTTTCTTTCTTTCTCTGCCTTCTTGTCTTTTGCTCTCTCTCTCTCCCTCTGTCTCTCTCTTCCCCTTTATCTTTTGTCATTTTGCGGTTTGGTCTTCTCACCTCAAACTGACTGACATCATAGTTAAGACATGAGTCATGAGTCATTTCCAAAACAGTGGCCTCCGCAGTGTTCACTTCTGTACATTCTACCAGCCGCCCTTACCCTTGACTGGAGTGATGTCACCTGAAAGCCACAGCCGCTGGTATGCACCGTGCAGTCAAAGGTGTTGTTATGCGGATGCACTGCACTGCATCACACACCAAGAATGGAATGACACCACTGTCTCTATTACCAAGGTTGAGGGAGGAAGTGAGAGTCAGAGAGACAGAGAGAGAGAGAGACACAGAGAGAGAGACAGAGAGAGAGAGAGAGAGAGAGAGAGAGACAGACAGACAGACAGACAGACAGACAGCGAGAGAGAGGGGGAGGGAGACAGACAGAGAGATTGAGAGAGAGAGAGAGAGAGAGAGGGAGAGAGAGAGAGAGAGAGATACAGAGACAGAGAGAGATACTGTTGATCGAAAGAGAGAGACAGTCAGCAGAGAGAGAGAGGTAAAGTAAAAGAGTAAAAGAGACAGAAAGTATGGTATGGTTCAAAGCAAGAACGAGAGAAGGGTGGATACTGTGTGGTGTTAGTTGAGAAAGAGAGCGAGTGAGAGAGATAAAGGAAATAATAGAAGAAAGAAGGCGAGAGGGTTGGACATGGTGTGTCAAAAAATAGCCTGAGTGGACAGAGAGACAAATAGAGGGAGAGAAATGCAGTGAATAAAAAGATATATATGAGAAGGAGAGGTGTGGCTTTAGTGTGGTTTGAAAATAGCCCAGATAAATAAACAGACAGACAGAGGGCGATTCAGAGAGATAGAATGAGTAAAAGAATGATAGAAGGAGAAGAGAGGCGTGGATGTGATTCTTAGTCTCACACAGAGAGAGGGAGAGAGAGAGAGAAAGAAAGATAGAAAGGGAGAAGGAGAGAGGTGTGGATGAGGTGTGGTTCAAACAGCCTAGCAGTATCCAGCAGCTGTGGAATGAATATTGCATCAGCACGCTAGGATACAGGGATGCAGGCAGGGGCTTGGAGATAGTGCAGTGCAGTGCAGTGCAGTGTAGTGTAGTGTAGTGTAGTGTAGTGCGGAAACTCACAAGTGATAGACAGAACCGCATTGAGAGAGAGAGAGAGAGAGAGAGAGAGAGAGAGAGAGAGAGAGAGAGAGAGAGAGAGATGGAGAAAATAGAGATACTGCATAGAGAAATGCAGAAGGAGAGAGAGGGAGAGAGAGAGACAGAGAGAGAGAGCGAGAGAGAGAGAGATGGAGAGATGGGGAAAAGAGAGATATTGAGATAGAAATGCGAGTGAGGGAGAGAGAGAGATGGAGAAAATAGAGATAGAGAGAAATGCAGAAGGAGAGAGAGAGAGAGAGAGAGAGAGAGAGAGAGAGAGAGAGAGAGAGAGAGAGAGAGAGGGAGAGAGAGAGAGAGAGATGGGGAAAGAGAGATATTGAGATAGAAATGCGAGTGAGGGATGAAGAGATAGGACGCCATAGGGTGAGACTAGGAAAAAAAGGGACAGAAAACAGATATTTCACGCCCACCAAGCACCTGAATTCAAATGCTCTCTCCATCCATCCATCCATCCACTGTCCACTCTCTCTTTCTTACTCTCTCTCTCTCTCTCTCTCTCTCTCTCTCTCTCTCTCTCTCTCTCTCTCTCTGTCTGTTGCCTTGTCCAGTCTATCTTGTTCTTTCTCTTTTTCTTTCACTCTCTCAATCTCTCTATATCTGTCTATTTCCTCTCTCTCTCTCTCTCTCTCTCTCTCTCTCTCTCTCTCTCTCTCTCTCTCTCTCTCTCTCTCTCTCTCTCTCTCTCTCACTCTCTCTCTCTCTCTCCCCTTCTGCATATCTCTATCTGCAGCGGTGCGGTGCGGTGCAGTGCGGTGCGGTGCGGTGCGTTGTGGTGTCTGGTCCACTCATGCTGGGTTTGATCAGCGCCGCTTGGGCTCCGTCTCCTCCCAGCATGCTGCGGAACATCCTTAGGGTTCAGGAAGCTCATGCCTGTCTCCCTCTCTTCTCTTCTCTCTCTCTCTCTCTCTCTCTCTCTCTCTCTCTCTCTCTCTCTCTCTCTCTCTCTCTCTCTCTCTCTCTCTCTCTCTCTCTCTCTTTGTCGCCCTATCTCACCATCTCTCTTCGATCTCCTCATCCTCTTCCTCTCTCTCTCTGTCTCTGTCTCTCTTTCTCTTTTTCTCCTTTCCCCTTTCTCTCCCTTTCTCCTCACTGCTGTCCCCTTTTCCTTTCTCTCTCTCTCTGCCCCCCTCTCTTTCTTCCATTCTCTTTTCCCATTTTTCCTCTCCCTTTGCCTCCCTTTGCTTTTTCTCATCTCTGCCTCCCCATATCTCTCTCTACCGGTCTGTCCTTTATCTCTTTATCTCAACCCTTTTCCCCTTCCTTTCTGCCCTTTCTTATCCCTCATTATATCTATCTCACTCTCCGTGTCCTTCTCTCTCTCTAGTCCTTCTTACTCCTCTGTTTATCTGACTTGTCGTCTTTTCCATCCTTCCATCCGTTTATTTTGCTACCGGTTTCTCTCCTGTGCCTCTCCCCGTTTCCAATCTCTTGCCCCCCTCCCGCCCCCCATTCTCTGTACCGCAACCTCCTCTCCCTTCTCTTTCTCTGTCCCCTTCTCCCCAAGCTGCTGTCTGCTCTGTTCTACTGTGCTGTGCTGTGCTGTACTGTGCTCTGCTGTGCTGTGCTGTGCTGTGCTGTGCTGTGCTGTGCTGTGCTCTGCTGTGCTGTGCTGTGCTGTGCTCTACTCTGCTGTGCTGTGCTGTGCTGTGCTGTGCTGTGCTGTGCTGTGCTGTGCTGTGCTCTGCTGTGCTGTGCTGTGCTGTGCCTGTGGGGAGATAGAGGCAGAGGATGAAGGGATGGGTATTGTATAGTAAAGGACAAATGTAATTCAAACAGTGGGGATGGAGGGAGCGCTCTGGCTGATATGAGATGAGATGAGATGGGATGGGATGGGCTGCTCCACAGCTCCACAGCTCCACAGCTCCAGGGCCCCAGAGCTCCAGAGCCCCACTGCCTGGCTGCCTGTCTCCCCGCCTGTGTGCTTCCCTTCCCTTCCCTTCCCTGGCTGCCTGTGTGCCTGCCTGCCTGCCTCCTTGCCTTGCCTGTGGGTGTTGGTACTGGCACCATTGCAGCTGCCCGGCCAGATAAACCAACAACCAGCAGTGCACAGTCAGATGTCTGGACTATTAACCTCTTAAATGCACGGACACAAAACAGACATACACACACAGAGATGCAGGCGCACACCCAAATACAAACGCACACACACACACATGACTGTATGCTCACACCCTCCCACACACTCACAGAGAGTTATATGGAAACACGCACACACCCAAGCGTGCTCACATACACATACACTTTTTCATCGGAATAAGAAGGGGAATTGTACATTGGTGTTTACACTGACAAACATGAAACCAAAGACACACACACACACACACACACACACACACACACACACACACACACACACACACACACACACACACACACACACACACACACACACACACACACACACACACACACACACACACACACACACACACACACACACACACACACTGCATGGGATCAAAAGGTTTAGGGCACAACATAAAAGTAGTGGTCCCCACCCACCACCCCCACACACACACAAACATGCACACACACACACACACACACACACACACACACACACACACACACACACACACACACACACACACACACACACACACACACACACACACACACACACACACACACACACACACACACACACACACACACACACAGTCACACACACAGACAGCCAAGCACAGCAGCCCTCCTAATAACTTGCATTAGGCTGCATTTCCTTAACTAGACTCTGGGTCTGCCCTGGGGCGTTCTGGCAGACGGGGCTGGCTGGTGTGGTGCTGTGCTGCGCTGTGTGCTGGTTGGCGGCTGTGTGGGGCTGTGGTGCTGAGTCGGAGATTTAACACCTCACAACATGGTTGCATCAGAATAGCCGGGCGAGAGAGGGGTGGAGGAAGGGGGAGAGAGAGAAAGAGGAAAAATACAGATAGAGTAAAGGGAGCCAAAAAGAGCCAACGCAATATGGAGTGGGAGAGAGAGAGAGAGAGAGAGAGAGAGAGAGAGAGAGAGAGAGAGAGAGAGAGAGAGAGAGAGAGAGAGAGAGAAAGAGAGAGAGAAAGAGAAAGAGAGTAAGAGTGACAGACAGCCAAATGAAGAGTGAGGCTTAGAAAGAGTTAGATAAGAGGAGAGAGATTTAACAACAATTTAATACCCATTTATTGTAACACATTCACTGGTTCACATTACAGGACACAGCCATCTCCATTGGTCCAAATTCAGCAAATGAAGGGAGGAACCCTCTCCCTCATGCCCCCCCCCCCCTTCTCCCTCATGAACCCCCCCCCCCCCCCCCCCCCCATCACATGAACGCAACTCCATCAATACCAAATGATGCACATCTTAGGGCTACTATCAGCTATCCACAAGTCTTTGTCAATACAGCATTGTCCTCCAAAAAGCTCAATATTGTTTGTAAGTTGTAAGTAGACAGATTCTGCTGAAATCCTTCCCTCAACTAATATTTTAAACGTTTTGTTTCAATTTGTTCCATTGCTTTGCCCTCCTGTTCTAGCCTGTAACATTTCCACACAGCCATCTTGGCCTAGCCTACAAGGAAATTCAAATAAAAGTAAATTTACTCCCTTTGAGTACCTCTGGCTGGAGTGTG
>NC_085865.1:31536221-31538721 GCF_034702125.1 Engraulis encrasicolus | reverse complement strand
ACACACACACACACACACACACACACACACACACACACACACACACACACACACACACACACACACACACACACACACACACACACACACACACAGATACATGCACCCCTCACTCTTTTCCAAATTTTGATTTTATTGAAGGCAAGTACCTGCCAAGACGATTTTGGCATGCAAGCAAGCAAACGGCAGCGCATACAGAGAAAACCTCCATCATATTTTGGGTGATGTGCTTTGCGTGATCAGACTTCGCTCCCAATCCTCCCCACCCAGATTCGCTTTTCTATCATATCACAAGGCGCAGGAACCCAAACACAACGCCAGACAGGGTGATGGTTTATTCGCAGTTAAAGGGTACATTTACAATGAAAAATGTAAACAATAATGAAAACCATTAGTACAATGACTTGGCCACCCACACTAGGATCGTTATTGTGACACTCACCGTGATTTACAATTACAGTAATAAAATGTTAATGTCTTGTTAATTGTTATGGATTCTGATTGGTATGATATTTCATAATTCATAAAATAGATCAGACTATAACCCTCAAGATATTATTTAGCCTGTCAATGCCATTGTAGTGTTTTATGAGAATTTCCCCATGAAGTGAAATTATTACCAGCGTTAAGAAATAATAGGTTATAGTTATCGTTACAGTTAGTGATGCAGTTTTAAGTGTTTGTGTGAAGCAGTGCGTGTTTATAGGGAAGCGATTAATCTGTGTCTGTACAATGAATGTAGCCTAGTAGTATGCACGTAGACTGTAAATAATTAATGTTGTTCCATAATTCCAACTCTCTCCTTGACGATGTTCTCTTTATTTTAGTTGGGCCAACATGAGGTGGGGGTAGAGAACATATACAAATTGTAGATTACAAGAAGTAGGAAATAGATTAAGCTTTACTCTATTCCTAGCAGTTCCTCAAACAGTCCAAACCTTTCATCGTCGACTCTATGGATTATCGGGTCTGTTTTTTTAAGATTCGCTTTTGGACATTCACGCCTTTATTTTGACATGTCATTGAAGAATGGACAGGAAATGATTGGGTGCGAGATGTGGTGGAGCTGGGAAATGACCCTGGCCGGATTCGAACCTGTGTCCCAATGGACAAAATTTTAGCCCCTGTATGGTATGCAGAGTCGGCTCCAGCACACATCTCTTGGTGGGGCGTAGGTAAACAACGGTGGGGCACTGCCATTTAACAAGTTTGAGTCAAGTTCACCTATAGCCTAGAACTGGTGGCAGAGTCACGTTTAGTTCAGGCTGATCGCGCTACTACTGTGGAAAACACTTCCTCCTCCCTACCAAACACCAATGTCTGTAAGCAAGATTGTTTAGTGCAAGGTGGAAACCACATTCAGCACAGACGCGATATGTGTCCAGGATTATACTGTACTTTTATAGGCCGTCAAGATACAACAAGGCATTTCACAGCAACAGGGGACGCTAATAACCCCAAGCCATACGAGCATTTTGGACAAAAACGCTTTTTGATTTTGAGCTCTGCTTCTCAGCGTTGCTTTCACTACACCACTCCAAAATATAGATCCAAATGTTTGCATTGTAATAGGCTACCGCTTACAGCAACAATTTACATTATGCATTCAACAACGGAATAACACTCTGCCTGTGAAATAGCTAAGCCAGACGTGCTATGGACCATGGACAGCTACCACCTCCGGTAGAAAAGACTAGAGTAGACAGTCACTAAATAGGCACGGCGTGGTGCGTCATTTGCAGACATCCCTTCTTCCAAAGAGCCTTCAAACTATCCCACTCATCCTCACTAAGCGTCATACCACTGATACCAATAGCGGACCCAGGCTAAATGTAGGTGATATGGACGCTGAAATATTCAGTAGTTTGTCTCGAGGATGGATATTTCAAAGAATGTCAGACAAGCCGAACCTCAAAGCATGTAGCCTATTAATACAGCGCTTGATTTTTTTTTTTTTTAACTATGCGTCGTTAGGATACCAAACAACGTTATCACTTGGGCGGACTGGCGAGGTGAACACACAGACGCAAGACAGACCAAAATCCAGGAACCCCACTGCCCCTTTGTTCTGATGCCAAAATCACTCGTGATGAATTGTTCATCTTTGAGACATTTAGCCGCTATACTCATTCAAAACATTCTCACTAGTTGCAGGTTAAGCTTACGCCTGAAATACATAAGTGAAACACTGTAAAACACATGCATTGTGCAACCGATCTATTTTTCAAACAACTCATCTTGACAACGTGCCTACTCCGCTGTTGTTTTGACATTCAAATAGCCTTGAGGGAGTTTTTTTCAAAATCTTCATAGAGGAAAGTAAACGCAAAACGTGATGAGCACGGGCACAGAGTTTAATGTGCACAAAATCTTTTCAAAAAGAACAGAGCTACTACGTCTGAGTGTGTCCAGATAAGCACACCCATCCTTAGCCAAACTTCAAAGCATGAGGGGCTAGTAGTAGCAACAATCGCACCATGCAAAATCAAATAGTCCCAAG
>NC_085865.1:31516221-31521221 GCF_034702125.1 Engraulis encrasicolus | reverse complement strand
TAATAAATCATGTTTTAACATTGCGGAAAAAGATCCTACCATATCTTCCCGATTATATAAGAATAAGACCTTAGTTAACGGTGCATGAGTAATAATGATTCATATTACCACTGTGGAAAAAAGGCATGCCATATCGATCCAGTGATAGTCATACCTGAATCAGACCGTGGAAAGAGTGAGAGGGCACCCAAGAGGAAGGCTCAGAGAGAAATTGTGTGATCCTCCAGATTACGGTCTGCTGTTTGTAGTGGCTTATGTGTGATATGTGTCTCACGTTTGGATGCAAACAGCCATCTCTGGAAACCTTTGTATATGAGGACATGGTTGCACGCCAAGACCCGGAACAGCATTTCAGAGAACCAAGGAGCAGGTCACGCAAGACCCCTTTGTAGCAACCCTGACAGTTGGGGTAGCTTACCTTGTGAATGCCAACCATTACTGACCATATAATTCCATTATTACTCATGCACCATTAACTAAGTTCTGATTCATATATGATCGGGAAGATATGGTAGTATTTTTTTCCGCAATGTTAAAACATGATTTTTTAACATTTGGAACTCACACTCTTACTTAAACCATGACGTACCACATTTACTTCATAGTGAATCATTATTACTCCATCCATGATTAATTCATGACTACCAATGAGATATTACTGCATACATGAATCATATGTTTATTCACTATTAATCAATCATTACTTCAGAGATTATTCCATCATTACTCACGTAACCTTATTGTAAAGTGTTACCGGGATCTCTTCATAGTCATAGCAATGTTGTTATGATGTAGTTGAGCATTTTCAGCAAATAGTGAATAGGTCCGCCGGCGACCCCATCTGCAGTAAGAGGCTACTAGCACAAAGTTACCCCGATTCATCTGCCAGATTATTTCACTCTAGTTGTTGCAGTGAAATCGAATTGAGTGCAGGCACTCGGTGACAACCTGGCTAGCTCAAAATGGTCACGTTTTGTAAGAAAGTAGCAATATTGTGGTGGTGGAGATCTTGCGGTGAAGTGGTTTTTGGTGAGCAGCAGAGTCGTTTTATGGCTGCCAAGAACAGCCATGCCCTTCAAATTGAGTTCGACCCCTGGTCTCCTGCAGCGCGGATGCTAATGGAGGTCCCACTGCGCTGGCAGATTGGTGAGAGATGTGATCAAAATGTGATGAGATGAGGAGGGCAGCGCTGCGCTCGTCAGGATATTTTCCATTCCCTGGCCACCCGTTCATGGCCAGGGAGAAGCGAAGTGAAGAGAAGCGAATGAAATGAAGAGAAGTGAATGAAAGTGAAAGTCCATTGGGAAACTCCAACTCCCATTGTCAGTGTGACACAGCACTTCACAGCACACAAGTGAACACTGCACACTGCACACAACGAAATGGCATTTATGCCTCACCCGTACAAGGGAGTAGCCCTCAACGGCGCCCCTAGGGAGCAGTGCGGCGGGACGGTACCATGCTCAGGGTACCTCAGTCATGAAGGAGGATGGGGGAGAGCACTGGTTGATTACTCCCCCCACCAACCTGGCGGGTTGGGAGTCGAACCGGCAACCTTTGGGCTAAGTCTGACGCCCTAACCGCTTACCCATGACTGCCCTGAAGTGAATGGAGTTACCTAAGTATTCAAGTCTTTAATCCATGGTTCTTCAAATTATTCAGCCCTTAGCCACCCTCTCACGGCTGACTTCCACTTTAGTGTAGATTACAGTCTTTAACATTGATATGATATGCCCACCTGGGAAACTCCAACTCCCATTGACACAGCACTCCACGGCACACAAGTGCACGCAAAGAAACTGCATTTATGCCTCACCCATGCAAGGGGGCAGCCCGGCGGGATGGTAGCATGCTCACGGAACATGATGGGGGAGAGCACTGCTTAATTACTCCCCCCACCAACTTGGTGTATCAGGAGTCAAAACAGCAACCTTTGGGCTACAAGTTTGACGTCCTAACCACTTACTCATGACTGCCCATGACATGAGACATGAGACTGAAGTTATTTCATAGCCCACATTGCAGGTCCTGCTTGATGGTGTTTTAAGTGTGAGGAGGGCACAACATTCCTTTGGCAGCGAAAGATTTGTCACTTTCTTAGGAAAATTCAAGATGTTGGGGAAACTGGAACGTCCAGTTGCCTTAGGCCATAGAGGCTATATTATATCGGGACATTATTGTCGCATTGTAGATTATCATGTCAATATGGACCACAGTTTATTGTGACAAAAAAAAACAACTTTCAAAAAGGGCAGATGCGTTAGCACCATCTATCCTCTCTGTGCATGCCTATGAATTACAGTGTTGTAAATGACAGGAAACACCATGTCAGTGGTTGACCCTGCTAGGCAAGAGGCCTGTCTTTTCATATCCGTTTGAAAAAGAGGTTTTGTAGAGGGTGTGCTGTCCTCCCCTCCATTCCGCTCATCTTCATTGCCTTCATTCCATTCCATTTGCTTTATTTTCTCCCGCAATGGGGTTGTGCAATATGAGGACACGTCCATTTTTAGCCTTAGTAATAATCCGCTAGTCCCTGCAGGAGTTGCGCTATGAAATCAGCCGAATGAAAAACCTTTCTCTTCATGTGGTGTTCTTTCTTTCTTTCCTTCCTTCCTTACTTCTTTCTTTCTTTCTTTTTTCCCTTTCTTTCTTTCTTTACTTCCTTCTTTCCCTTTCTATCTTTCTTTTTTGCTTTCTTTCTCTCTCTCTTCATCTTCTTCTGCTCTTCCTGGCTGCCCTTTAGATAACACCGCAAATGTAATGAGTGTTGTGGGGCGATGTCATGCCTCAGGGGCTGAGAGAGTGGGATCGACAGTGGAACTTTTATAGCTTTTAGAAGTTTAAACTTCAGCTCCTTCATCTTCTCTGGTCGCCCTTTAAAAAAAAAACTCTGTAGGGATATTCTTAAACAAAGAGAGGCAAAATTAGGAATGAAGTTGTCTCAGTGTCTGTTCTTGATTAGTGCTCAAGGCTGCAATAGTGTGCTTTCAATCACTATCTCTTTCTTCTTGCCTTTATTATGCTCTCTCTCTCTTTCCCTCTCTCTCTCTCTCACTCTCACACACACTCTCTCTCTCCCTGTTCTCTCACTGTAGTATCTCTCTGTTTGTTTCTCCCTATCCATCTCCCTCTCCCCTGCCCTCTACTCCACTTACCCCCCCAGACTCCCGATAACCCTTCTTTTCCCTTCCCCTCTCCCCTACTAAGTTGATTCCGTGCGGTGGTTTGGCCTCTGTGGAAGCCCTGCTTAGACACCAGTCAATATTGGCAGCTTTGGCAGCCAAATCCGCAGGAAAAGGAGAACGCTGATCCTTTTGATGGGCGAGCCGTCCTGGAATCTCTTCAGTCGTGACCGCCCATGATCCTTTTCTTTAGCGGGGATGGGTTATAACTTAACAGGCCTGTCAGATTTTCTTTGAATGCCCCAAAGCCAGCATCAAAAGGGGGGGGGGTGTCAGTGTCGGAGTGCTGGAGTGTCTGATTGTCAGAGCTGCTGCACGGAGGTTTTGGGAAATGAGGGAGAGGCATTTCTTCCTGAATTTCAATGCCCTGGAGATGTTGGTGGTTGTGAGGAGGGGGTAGGTGGGTAGGTGGTTAGGTCTTATAAGACATCCCATATGTGTAAGCCAGTCTGTCATTGTTGTGTCAGAATGGTGTAAACATTCATGCTCAAATCAGTATGAAGTGATGAAAAAGGATAGATACAGAGAGCGATAGAGAGAGAAGTTGGACCTTATGAGACATTTTACACACGTATGTAGGCCTACATGTACATTCTATCACTGTGTGAGAGAAGCACATAAGGCATCATCCCCAAGGCATATGCAGTGATGCATTCACATAGGTACAGAGAGAGAGGGGGGGGGAGAGAGAGAGAGAGAGAGAGAGAGAGAGAGAGAGAGAGAGAGAGAAAGAGAGAGGGAGAGAGAGAGGGAGAGGGAGAGAGAGAGAGAGAGAGAGAGAGAGAGAGAGAGAGAGAGAGAGAGAGAGAAAGAGAGAGTGCAAGAGAGCATACTCTACATTCTTGGCATGTTCATAACCCACTAAGTAATTGTAATGCAAAATGTAAATGTACATTAATGTAAATGACTTGTATTGACACAGTGGGGAAAAGTGTTTATTTTGTTCACATTTAATCTCGCCTTCCTATACAACCGCACAACCCTTCTCAGTAGACAGATTTCAATCAATTTTAATGCGTACGGTATCACACTGCAGACAAAACTTTTTAAAAAGCTGCTTCACTTCAGAGGTGTCTCATTATACTGCAGCCCTGGGAAATCTGTCAAGCAATTAGAAAGGGAAACATATCTCTTCTCATCCTGATCATCTGATCACACCTTAGTTTCAGGTGTTATTTCTCTCAGTTGCATCAGCGGTAATATATTTCTATTAATATTTGCACAGAGTGAACGTGCATACTTATATTTGTCTTTCTGATTCGTACCTCCCTGTTACACGGGCGGTCATCGTGAAATGTAACCTAGACCTAATTATTATCCCCAGGGCCGCTGACAGCTTTTGTCAGGCCCAGGACAGACCAGTAGCGGTGGGTGGAAATTTTGATTGGGGAAGCACTATACAGAATAGCGCAGGTGACGTCAGCATAATAAGAGGTGTCGATAGGCATGGATTTCAGTTCTTGCCTAGCTCTATTTAATATGCCATGATGAGGTTTGCAGCAAGTGAAACGTGTAAGTAAAAGAGACACAAGCTTGCTCCACAAAAAAATCCCAAACTGTTTTGAGATGTGCACGATGCAAGGGGTCACTAGAAAAGGGACAGGTTGCATAGTCTAAATCCTCGGATATGCTCTCAGATATCGGCTACCAACCATTCCAGTGTAAGTCCATCACCACAAAACCGGAGACCTTTTGTAGCCTAACAGACAAGCGTCACAAAATAGTAAGAGTTTCCACGTAGTCCAGATCCCCATCAGCCCAGCCCTCTGCACGACAGAAGAGAATAATAGCTTAAACAACAAAAAATGCGCTGTCTTT
>NC_085865.1:31468721-31506221 GCF_034702125.1 Engraulis encrasicolus | reverse complement strand
TCTTTATTACCTGGCCACCTGGTGGTATTGCAATGACCCCATCTGTGTGTCTGAGCATCTGGTTGTGTGTCTGTGTGTGTGTCCACCTGTGATGGCCTGTGTTGGGGGGTAGCAGTCTGTGACCTGTGTTGGGGGCGGCACATCATCACACAACATCACAGAACCACAGTAGGATTTATATACAGTTTTGAACATCATGTGAATCTATGGCATGTTCAGGCTGACTGAGAACTGGCCAGGTGCCTGTGTAGCATATTGGTGCGTGTGCCTTTAAGCCACAGCGGCAATTGGCTGTGGCGCGGTGTGTCATGTGAGTGAGGAGCACCAATTGCTAAGATTTTAGTTTCTTTTAAAAGCGCTACACCTGCTTCATTTTGGCGGCGGCTGGTCGATCATCATTTGGCTCTGGGTTCTGTTGTCACTGGGAGAGCCCGCACCCGTAGGCATATGTATTCCCCGGGGATGTGGAAGCCCTCGTGGGGTTGTTTGGTCCTGCGGTGCGTCTTCTGACCAAGAGCGTAACCGTTTGAGTTTCTGCTGAAGTGCTGGTGTGGGCATTCTCTGAACTTCTCCCGGTAGGCTATGCCCCCGTTGTCCCTACGACTGATTATATTTTAATTGTAAACATTCCTCTCACTCGCTGCATGCCCTCATCTTGTTCCAGGCAACTGCTGTACCTAGCCTGTCCGTTTTACTGCTGTTGCCCTTGCTGCTGTCGGCGTAGGCGATGTGCCTCGCCCATCGGGTATGTTACACTCTCCACCATTTGCCTTCAAATTATTAAATATGTAGGCTGCCTAGTCATACTCCCCCCCCCCCCTGCCTTCTGTCTGCAGGTAGCCTGGGATCAACATATGTAGGGCCGACGGCCCTTGACGCGCTGCTGTTTTTGTTCTCTTGACAACTATTGTGGACGAGTGCGTGCGTGCGTGCGTGTGGAGAGTGTGTTAAGTGACGCGCGGTGCGCGCTTGGAACTCTCGTGTGGAGAGAGTGTTTGGTGACGCGCGTGGTTGCGCGCTGACACTCAGTGGAGTGTGTGTGAGAATGTGATGTGTGGGTCTTAGCTCTTTCTTTTGTTTGATTAATTTACGTTTGATTTCTGTTTTGTTTCTTATTGTATTGATGTATTGTGTGTTGGCCGTGTCGGGTACACCACACACCTGTAACTGGTCAGTAGGACCACCCTACAGTAGTTTCTCACGTGCAGTGCTCAGGCCTTATGCCGAGTGTAACTTCGTGTGCTGTGTTAATTATTTATTTCCATGCATGCTTATTCAACTAGATGTGCTTGCTGTGCTAATTGTGTGTTACATCGTGTTAACTTGTTCTGAAGCTACTCAATAGGGGAAACCTAAACCAACTCATTGTGTGGTTACGCGTCCCTCGCCAATGTACGTTTTGTTTATTTTGTTGTCCTAAATAACTGTATTTTATACCTCCTGACGTATTAAAGAGAAAGTAATTGTTCCCTGTAATCCTGTCTCTGTCGTTCCTTACGAACCTGTGTGCTTTGATGCACTAGTGTGTAATTCAATTTCCAGAGGGACTTTAGCGCCCTCTGGTGGCGTAGTCGGTTCATTGATTAAATAATATTTTTGTCAGTTCACCTGGTCATGCTACATTTGACGTGATGTCGGCAGGGTAGGACATAAGAGACAGGATTTTGGGTCTTTTTTTTCGTTTGTTTTACCAACGGACTACTTTGTTGTCTTGATGAATTCAGTGAGGTGTGTGCATGTATGAGAGCTTGTGTGAGTGAAACCAAAGTGGTAGAGAACAAAAACAGCAGCCCGTCTCACGGCCAATACACACTGGCCGTCCCTCTACCCATGAGTCTTCAAACCATTGCTTGTCCTGATGGCCTATAACATGGAGGAAGAACGTCGTGAATTCGAGGAACTGAAGCGCATGGCGGAAAGTCAACAGGAGCAGATACGTCTGATTTCTCAAGGGATAGACCTTCTGAAGAGGCTCCAACCAGGCTCGCGTGGAGCCACTGTCATTTGCTGGCGGTGCCAGCAGCCCGGACACCTGGCCCGGGACTGTGATGGGCAACGGGTCACTGCAGGTGCGCAGCCCTCTCCTGCAGCCAAGTCCGGGACCCATGGTCTGTTCTCCCCACATCGGCCGGACGGAGGACTGACGTCTGGACTGGGGAGTGAACGTTCTAGAGGGGGACTGCCGGGTCCAAGGCATGGACCCATGTCCATCCACCCAAATTCCACCTCTTACTATGTGATTGTGCAATGTGTGTATAAGTGTCTATGTATGTGTATGCTCATGTTGAATTTAATGGGCGCATATTAATGGGTGTGTGCCTGCGTGCGTGTGATTGTTCACTTGGTGAGTGTGTGCGTGTGTGGGAATGTGTGCGCGCGCATGCGACCGGAGTCCCAGTGGTGGGACATAGGCTATTCAGGCATCGGGGGTCTCTTTGTTATTGTCGTCGGGGCGACGACAGAAATACTGGGGGAAGATTGTAGCATATTGGTGCGTGTGCCTTTAAGCCACAGCGGCAATTGGCTGTGGCGCGGTGTGTCATGTGAGTGAGGAGCACCAATTGCTAAGATTTTAGTTTCTTTTAAAAGCGCTACACCTGCTTCATTTTGGCGGCGGCTGGTCGATCATCATTTGGCTCTGGGTTTTGTTGTCACTGGGAGAGCCCGCACCCGTAGGCATATGTATTCCCCGGGGATGTGGAAGCCCTCGTGGGGTTGTTTGGTCCTGCGGTGCGTCTTCTGTCCAAGAGCGTAACCGTTTGAGTTTCTGCTGAAGTGCTGGTGTGGGCATTCTCTCAACTTCTCCCGGTAGGCTATGCCCCCGTTGTCCCTACGACTGATTATATTTTAATTGTAAACATTCCTCTCACTCGCTGCATGCCCTCATCTTGTTCCAGGCAACTGCTGTACCCAGCTTGTCCGTTTTACTGCTGTTGCCCTTGCTGCTGTCGGCGTAGGCGATGTGCCTCGCCCATCGGGTATGTTACACTCTCCACCATTTGCCTTCAAATTATTAAATATGTAGGCTGCCTAGTCATACTCCCCCCCCCCCCTGCCTTCTGTCTGCAGGTAGCCTGGGATCAACATATGTAGGGCCGACGGCCCTTGACGCGCTGCTGTTTTTGTTCTCTTGACAACTATTGTGGACGAGTGCGTGCGTGCGTGCGTGTGGAGAGTGTGTTAAGTGACGCGCGGTGCGCGCTTGGAACTCTCGTGTGGAGAGAGTGTTTGGTGACGCGCGTGGTTGCGCGCTGACACTCAGTGGAGTGTGTGTGAGAATGTGATGTGTGGGTCTTAGCTCTTTCTTTTGTTTGATTAATTTACGTTTGATTTCTGTTTTGTTTCTTATTGTATTGATGTATTGTGTGTTGGCCGTGTCGGGTACACCACACACCTGTAACTGGTCAGTAGGACCACCCTACAGTAGTTTCTCACGTGCAGTGCTCAGGCCTTATGCCGAGTGTAACTTCGTGTGCTGTGTTAATTATTTATTTCCATGCATGCTTATTCAACTAGATGTGCTTGCTGTGCTAATTGTGTGTTACATCGTGTTAACTTGTTCTGAAGCTACTCAATAGGGGAAACCTAAACCAACTCATTGTGTGGTTACGCGTCCCGCGCCAATGTACGTTTTGTTTATTTTGTTGTCCTAAATAACTGTATTTTATACCTCCTGACGTATTAAAGAGAAAGTAATTGTTCCCTGTAATCCTGTCTCTGTCGTTCCTTACGAACCTGTGTGCTTTGATGCACTAGTGTGTAATTCAATTTCCAGAGGGACTTTAGCGCCCTCTGGTGGCGTAGTCGGTTCATTGATTAAATAATATTTTTGTCAGTTCACCTGGTCATGCTACATTTGACGTGACGTCGGCAGGGTAGGACATAAGAGACAGGATTTTGGGTTTTTTCCGTTTGTTTTACCAACGGACTACTTTGTTGTCTTGATTAATTCAGTGAGGTGTGTGCATGTATGAGAGCTTGTGTGAGTGAAACCAAAGTGGTAGAGAACAAAAACAGCAGCCCGTCTCACGGCCAATACACACTGGCCGTCCCTCTACCCATGAGTCTTCAAACCATTGCTTGTCCTGATGGCCTATAACATGGAGGAAGAACGTCGTGAATTCGAGGAACTGAAGCGCATGGCGGAAAGTCAACAGGAGCAGATACGTCTGATTTCTCAAGGGATAGACCTTCTGAAGAGGCTCCAACCAGGCTCGCGTGGAGCCACTGTCATTTGCTGGCGGTGCCAGCAGCCCGGACACCTGGCCCGGGACTGTGATGGGCAACGGGTCACTGCAGGTGCGCAGCCCTCTCCTGCAGCCAAGTCCGGGACCCATGGTCTGTTCTCCCCACATCGGCCGGACGGAGGACTGACGTCTGGACTGGGGAGTGAACGTTCTAGAGGGGGACTGCCGGGTCCAAGGCATGGACCCATGTCCATCCACCCAAATTCCACCTCTTACTATGTGATTGTGCAATGTGTGTATAAGTGTCTATGTATGTGTATGCTCATGTTGAATTTAATGGGCGCATATTAATGGGTGTGTGCCTGCGTGCGTGTGATTGTTCACTTGGTGAGTGTGTGCGTGTGTGGGAATGTGTGCGCGCGCATGCGACCGGAGTCCCAGTGGTGGGAAATAGGCTATTCAGGCATCGGGGGTCTCTTTGTTATTGTCGTCGGGGCGACGACAGAAATACTGGGGGAAGATTGTAGCATATTGGTGCGTGTGCCTTTAAGCCACAGCGGCAATTGGCTGTGGCGCGGTGTGTCATGTGAGTGAGGAGCACCAATTGCTAAGATTTTAGTTTCTTTTAAAAGCGCTACACCTGCTTCATTTTGGCGGCGGCTGGTCGATCATCATTTGGCTCTGGGTTCTGTTGTCACTGGGAGAGCCCGCACCCGTAGGCATATGTATTCCCCGGGGATGTGGAAGCCCTCGTGGGGTTGTTTGGTCCTGCGGTGCGTCTTCTGACCAAGAGCGTAACCGTTTGAGTTTCTGCTGAAGTGCTGGTGTGGGCATTCTCTGAACTTCTCCCGGTAGGCTATGCCCCCGTTGTCCCTACGACTGATTATATTTTAATTGTAAACATTCCTCTCACTCGCTGCATGCCCTCATCTTGTTCCAGGCAACTGCTGTACCCAGCTTGTCCGTTTTACTGCTGTTGCCCTTGCTGCTGTCGGCGTAGGCGATGTGCCTCGCCCATCGGGTATGTTACACTCTCCACCATTTGCCTTCAAATTATTACATATGTAGGCTGCCTAGTCATACTCTCCCCCCGATGCCTTGTGTCTGCAGGTAGCCTGGGATCAACATATGTAGGGCCGACGGCCCTTGACGCGCTGCTGTTTTTGTTCTCTTGACAACTATTGTGGACGAGTGCGTGCGTGCGTGCGTGTGGAGAGTGTGTTAAGTGACGCGCGGTGCGCGCTTGGAACTCTCGTGTGGAGAGAGTGTTTGGTGACGCGCGTGGTTGCGCGCTGACACTCAGTGGAGTGTGTGTGAGAATGTGATGTGTGGGTCTTAGCTCTTTCTTTTGTTTGATTAATTTACGTTTGATTTCTGTTTTGTTTCTTATTGTATTGATGTATTGTGTGTTGGCCGTGTCGGGTACACCACACACCTGTAACTGGTCAGTAGGACCACCCTACAGTAGTTTCTCACGTGCAGTGCTCAGGCCTTATGCCGAGTGTAACTTCGTGTGCTGTGTTAATGATTTATTTCCATGCATGCTTATTCAACTAGATGTGCTTGCTGTGCTAATTGTGTGTTACATCGTGTTAACTTGTTCTGAAGCTACTCAATAGGGGAAACCTAAACCAACTCATTGTGTGGTTACGCGTCCCTCGCCAATGTACGTTTTGTTTATTTTGTTGTCCTAAATAACTGTATTTTATACCTCCTGACGTATTAAAGAGAAAGTAATTGTTCCCTGTAATCCTGTCTCTGTCGTTCCTTACGAACCTGTGTGCTTTGATGCACTAGTGTGTAATTCAATTTCCAGAGGGACTTTAGCGCCCTCTGGTGGCGTAGTCGGTTCATTGATTAAATAATATTTTTGTCAGTTCACCTGGTCATGCTACACCTGCACCCGCACCTAATCACGAACCGGCCGGTGTGTTCATGGCGCAGATTTTAGCGTTCGCAAACTGTTAAGTTGGTTCACAATGCAAACCGAAAATGACTTGGTTTTGGTTTTGACAGTATGGATGTTAGCAGGTTCATCCGGGTAACACACAATCACGTGCGAAAAAGTTCAGAGTCCGGTATGAACGCGGGTGGTTCACAGGTAAGCACTTCAATGCCAAACGTAACTGGTGCAGGCATGGGCACGGGCACAGTTCTTGCCAGAAATCAATACTAGTGTTGGCCAGAGGGGCAGGTGGCTATGACTGATTGCTCTTAATCTATGCTGTAAATAATCTTTAAAAGTGCACTGTGTGTAGAGTGTGGCCAGAATGGAAACTGCAACTATGCTGTTCAATGAAACTGTCCTGCCTATTACCAAATTTGATCTTTTTATGAATATTTACTAAATAATAAAACAATATATAGCCTACTAGTCTAACCAAGGAACAGTAAGTTTTGTAACTAAAAATGTCTGTTTCTGGAAATTCAAAATGGCGGACCCTGGAGAAGACCCGCCTTTTCATGTATGAATAGTGCAATTTTCCCAGTAATAATGAATACTTAGAATTTGATGGTGGTGGTAAGTGTTCATGAAAAAGATGACATTAGTGGATGGGTAGCATGAATTCTGGAAATAAAGAACTAAAAATCTTACACAATGCATCTTTAAACTTGACAAGGTGTTGCTGTAAAATGAGCATAATTGTAGCTGTGTATATTGATAATATAGGCCATTCAGCTGTATTGACTCAGTTCTGTTGTTGATATATGTTTAGCTCTGTTGAGCCATAGTTTAGTTCAGTTCAATTCATACAGTATAGTCCTTGGCAACTGATAAATCTGCCGCCTCGGCCCCTTAACTTTTTTGTGTTGTGCTCAGCTGAATGAAAAAAACGAGTGTCAAAAAATAAATCTAGGCCACATTTATTTTACCTATGTATTGATTTTAGTTTTTAGATTGCCACAAGGAGATTGCATCAGGTTTTTGGGGGAAAGAAAAAAAAGTAATAAATAAAAAAGGCGATGCTGCTTTAGCCTGCCAGACTACAGCACTGGAAGATGAATGAGACACTGATTGCATTCATTTCAGCAGGCCAGAAAGAATCGGTATGGGCAGGGCACAGACACACACAACACATGGACGTGCTACACACGCGCACATGTGCGTGCACACACACACACGCACACACACACACACATACACACACACACACTGAGACACAGACACGCACGCAGATATACTCGCATGCACGCACGCACACCCACACACACGCAGACACACAGGCACGCACGCACGCACACCTACAGACATGTGCATTCAGACACACACACACACACACACACACACACACACACACACACACACACACACACACACACACACACACACACACACACACACACACACACACACACACACACACACACACAGACAGACACCCCTTTGCTCCCCATTACCTGAGCAGTGTGAAGAAATAGGCTGCCAGGGTCATTTTCTCCACAGAGCTGCAGCAATACCATTCTTTATTGAGATGGCCATGGCCTATTGAGCTTAAGTAATTTATTGTATTGGAATAAAACACACACACACACACACACACACACACACACACACACACACACACACACACACACACACACACACACACACACACAAAGTTGTTATGGAGCCAGACAGGTTGGGAATATGTTATAAAAAAAGATTAATCAGGGGATAGCCAATACACCGCATACACTTTCGGCCGTGTTAAAACTTGACATTTAGTTCCAATTAGACACAGTTATAGTTGCCGTAATTAATTGATCACTTTGTTCTTCTGCAGTGTCCTACAGTTTTTTTGGCTCATTGTTAAGTGGGCTTGCCTTGTGCAGAAGTTGCAAGGGTGTGGTCCAGGGGCCTAGCAATAATTTGAGGGCCCTACTGTATGTGTATAATAAGCTGCAATGGACCCCCACAGCCATATATCACATGTGTCACATCCCCCCTCCCCCCCAGTGTGTCCACCTGCTCAACTGACCAACTACCTTTTAAAAAAAATTAATTTGAATTTTAGGGCTGACTGACTTGCCTGCATTATCAACAGTCTCAGAACCAATAGAACCAGTTGACAAGTCTATCTACTGGGCCATGACAGTTGTTTTCCCCCAATAACGCTCACAATAAAAGGCAAGCCCCCCCTTTGCATTTTATACTGGAATGCAGCTTATTTATAGATCAAGTTGCCTTTATTTAGTTGACCATAATATTTTTTTGTAAAGGGGTCAGTTGTCCCGTTCATTACATTGGATGGGGGGCCCATTCAGATGACTTTGTCCTGGGCCTGTCCAAAGCTGTCAGCGACCCTTGTGGTATAGCGTACGTATGAAACTTCAAAAGTGGAGAAGACGCGCTCACACTATCGCCTAAATATTGTAACAGTTCTTAACTGGGTGCTGAATACCACATAAAACATGAATGAAGGAAGGAAGCGAAGGGCAGCACTCTGCTGTTGCCGCTTCTTCAGCGTATAATTACGTTTGCAAATGCCATTACACACTGAAGACGGGCTCTGCCCGAAACGTTTGTGGACAAGTGAACAATGAAAAAATCTGATGAGTGCTGTCCTTCGCTTCCTTCATTCATAGCATACGTATGTGCAGGCCATACTCATTCTCATCTCTACAGGCCTCTTCCCTGACAACAGCTCCTCACATTTATCATGTTATAGCTGCTGCAATGTACAATTGCCTCTTAGTGCACCCTAGTGCAACGCTTCTACTAAGCTATTGACCAGAAAACTTCATTACAACCTTTCAACATTACTGTTTTCTTTACAGACACATTATAACATAGCAATGCATTTCTGGCGATATAACAAACTTATAATAGGGGTCGTGTCTTTAGGAAATTGAGTATTGTTTACGGTAAGATATTTTCCATGCACAGATGCTAACCTGGGTAGCACCGTATGCTTGTCTTGTACTTCCTGAAGGTACTCCCTAGATACAGAGCTTGTGTGGAATTTCTTTTAACACGTGCTTGAGCAGATTTTTGATCATTTGTGCACTTGTGTGCCACATATCCCATCATTGTTTTACAATTCCCTGAATGTACTTGTCATTTGTTTAAGTATTCCTTTTACACAAAAGCCTCTTTGTCCTTGGTACATCCCCATAGGTGTTTGACACAGGGAGGTTGAAAGGCCAGCTCTAGTTTTCCGGCTGTGAATTATACAGACATTTCCCCCCTGACACACAGTTTCAAGTGACACATGCTTTCGCCGCACTATGAAGTGTAGCTTTATTAAGCTCCATTGAAGAAGCAATGGCTTCAATGAACTGTGAAGCCCTTTGTACCGTGTACCGCACGTAGGTGGTTGTGCCACCTAACAATAGAATATGCGGATGGAAGCAGTGCTGAGTAAGTTACCTGGAAAGTTCTAAGGCCTGGGATATGCTCGCTGTATGACTTCATTAACATGCACAGCCATGTGCAAACGAGGGCACATACTTCCAAAAGAGCAGTCTTGGGGTTGAGAACTTATCTTGACGCTGCTAGGCTTAATTCACACTAGAGCAGGGTGGAACATAACAGCAGCGAGACAACTGAGGTCTTTCTGCTTAGACTTGGCTGGTGTGTTCTACTTAGGCCGGCTCCACACTGAGGCGTAGCGGAACGGAAGCGAGACGTATGAGGTCTTTCTGCTTAGACTCAGACGGTGTGTTCTACTCCGCCTTTCACACTGACAGCGTCGGTGTGCGCGGCCAGTCTTGTTCTAGCGGAGCCGGCTTCCGCACCGCTGACGCCCGACTACCGCCGGTTGGTGTGGAAGGACAGATATGTTTCAATGTACTTTTCGCCACTGCCGGTAAAAATCGCTTCCGTCCCATGACGCTTCACCGCCTTGATGTGTAAGCGGCCTTAGCCTTTCACACCGACAGCTTCGACGTGCGCGGCCAGTCCAGTTCAAAAGCCCCCCACAGCCAAAGCTAGTTCGCTGCTATTCATTTGAATGGGAAACAGCTGCCCACTGCCGAAATCCGCTCGAGTTCTATTTTCCAAATGCAGCGCAGAGCGGAGCTGGTACCTGCGCCGCTACTGCCCGACTACCGCCGGTTGGTATGGAAAGACAGATCTGTTTCCGTGTATTTTCTGTCCCACAGCGCTTCAACGCTCTGGTGTTAATTAGGCCTTACTGTTCTAAGAGAAACTTAGTTCTAAGAGAGAGGCATGGCCCAACACAAAACTACACGTTAGAACCAAACCTTAGAATTCAGAATCAGATAATGAACATGGCTTTAAATGAGCAAGGTAAATGTTGAAAATGCTAACTGAAAGGACACAATATAGGCCTAATGTCAGTAAAATGTCATTACAGCCCTCAGAAGACGGTAGACCTCTGCCTATTTGGCCTTTATAAAGCTTCTGTTTTTATTTGATTACACTAAGGCAGATAGCGGTTGACAGCCCACACTATGTCATCTAAAGTTTAAGCACCAGCAAACATCTTCCCCATCCAGCAAATATCATTACTGTAGCCATGTGGCTTTCTCCAGTCCCACAGCAGCAATGAAAAAGATGCAATCTGTTCTCAAGTGAGACAGCTGCAGGAGGAGATGCGTAGCTCGTGCCCCCCATCTCTTACTGAAAAGTAAAGTATATGATTGAAAAGTCTCTGCCTCTGCATAGTGTCTCGATCACCTTAAGCTCAGCTCAAAGTATGGTAATGAGTACATAATGCTTCTCAAAAAAGGTTTGCCTTCTCTTGGAGAGGCAGATAAAAATAGGCTGAGGAAATAAAAGCAGCTTTGAATCGGGAGTCTTGGGATTGAATGACCTTGCCCTTGTAGTGACAATGCAATACAATGCACCATACAGCAAACTGGTCATCTGGAATTTTGTTACAGTATAGGGCAGGCCCTGCACTGCAGGGGTTCCCAAACTTTACCATGACAAGGTTGTCATATACTACTAGATTCCAGCCAAGGTCCCCCTTACATGGGTCATGCCACACTATTTTTTCCCCTGTGCATCCTCTTTCACAACCATTATAGTCAAGGTCTATGAGTCAGTGATCCACTGGGATATATCAAATAACAATAGATTATTATAATTCATAATATAGTATATAATAAAGTATCCTTGTTGTTCATTTTAGCTTATTTTTTATTAATTTATTTATTTTGCTGTACATACAGTATCTATTCAATTATATATTTTGTTTTTACAGTCAACCTACCGCGGCCCCCCTAGCACCACCTCATGGCCCCCCAGGGGCCCCTGGCCCCCACTTTGAAAATCACTGCTATATTGAAACCTGGTCTGTGGGTGCGGAGCCCTTAGTAAAAAAAAAAAAAAAAAAAACACACAAAAAAACCTAACAGGCAGAACAACTACATGACTTTTTCTTTACAGAACATTCTAAAGCAGATCTCACCCCTCCACAAGGTAATCCTTCACTTCCTTTCAAAATTGAAGCTCATGAAAAAAGCCTTTATTAAATAAGCTCTTTATTTGTACAGTTTAAGGGCCTTATTCTGAATCATTATTTGCAACAAAGTGTTCAATTTCACAGCTGGTTAGGCCGTCTTCAGCTTCAGGCAGGAAGGCAGGCTTCTCTTACTTGCTCCTGCTGCAAACCATCTGTCTCTTGCGTGCAAAATGTGCTCAACAGCATCCTCTCAAGTACAAGGGTCTCCTTTGTTGTTAGCTGTAGGTGAACCGCTGAGTGTGGTCCTGATGAGGTGGCTCTTTATGCTGTTGTCTTCCTCAAGAAGTTACTTTACTTCTAACTAACCTAAAAAGTGATGCTTTCCCTTACTCTCATTGCTCCTAGAAGACACATGATCCTAGCCTAGAAATCTAGAACCCCCTAGCGGGCGGAATTTGCTCCCCTGTCAGCTTCCAGCTGTAGGGGTTCAGCTCGCTATAGGCTAACGTGATCCAGTCATTGTATAGCTGTTCCAGAATGCTAACATGATTAGCTGCATGATTGTATGAACAGTGGTATACAAATATAGCCGGGCTCTCACCAGGGTGCGTTTCTCATAACCATAGTTGCTAACTTCGTTAGCTACTTTGTTGTTTCCAATGCAATTTCCCATAGGCAACTACCCAAATTGCTAGCTGCGAACAACCACGCGCTTGAAAAACACAACCCAGACTATATCACAACTGAAGTGAGATAGGCCTACAGCCTGGGAACCATCTATTCCTTTTCTGATGGAAAGCTGGTTGTTGATATGGTAGATCAATCTGTTAAAAAGAAGTATCAAAAGTTTCCAACACAGGTATCTGAGTAACCAGACAAATGTTTTCTCATGATCAGCTCCACACTGGATGAAGTTGGTGGGTCTCTGTTTTTTGTGTGTTTTCAGTCACAACTAAACGTCTACCGATCTCATTGGGTACAATATAGTAAATGGTGCAGCTGTGTAATATCATGTGCTAATGTTGTCTACTTACACCATGAATTCGCTTTTACTTTTACTTTTGACACCTCTGCTGTTAACAAACAAGAAGCTTCCGCTTGTCAAATACTGTAGGCTAGTTTTCCCCTCCCTCCCGATTCTGTGACTCATCCCAAGCTCTGGTGACTACTGCGCTCAGATCAGAAGGAGCGCACAAGGTAGCATATTAATTCCCAGGTTCATACAAAAGCACTTCTTCTTCTTCTTCTTCTTCTTCTTCTTCTTCTTCTTCTTCTTCTTCTTCTTCAAATTTTATTTTAGGTATTTTTTTTATACTCCTCTTGTCAGGGGCAGTGTTGCCTGTCTCTGCCCTTGGACGAGCACCCACTCTGGCACTTTTCCTATGCACCCTGGTTAAGCTGTCTTTGGGCCACCACCCACGTCTCATTGGCCATCAGTACATTTAATGAATCATTATGATTTCACTTCAACACCCCCCCCCCTACCACCCACCCCCCAAAACACATACACACACACACACGAACACGCACACACACACACACACACACACACACACACACACACACACACACACACACACACACACACACACACACACACACACACACACACACACACACACACACACACACACATGCACGCACTGAGGTGCACTGTACCTTTGTGGTTAACAAACGCGGTTGCTTGCTGCACATTTTCTTTTTTTGTCCACTAAATTCACGCGTATCATTGACACTACAGGCTGCATTATATTATAGGGCCTACTAATCTGAGTTCCGCTCAGCCGACACATTATTAATGTGCACTGAGCTGTGGGCTTGATTTTACGTCTAATGGAAAAGCTTCGCCATGTGTTAAATAATGTAGCCTGTATTATATTATATTATATTATATTATATTATATTATATTATATTATATTATATTATATTATGTTATATTATATTATATTATATTATATTATATTATATTATATTATATTATACCTGATCACAGTCAGGTTGGTGCTTTAACGGGTGAGCATTTTTGTAGGCTAAATGTGCTTCTAAATGTTGATCCTATTGCTGGAGCTTGGCTGGCCACCTCAACCACAGTACGGTAGCTCAGAGATGGAGCATGGTCTGGCCAAGATCCTATAGAATATTCTTTGTGGAGGGATCAATTGGTTTCTATCAAATGCCTTAGTAGTATAATTTACTACCAAATCATCATCATACTAAGTCATTTTCAGCACTGATTCTGAGGTGTGTTGTGTGTTCTTTGATGACTGTTGCCAGTGTGGCACGCAGGCGGCAGAAAAAGCAGAGGTACAAAAGGACTAAAATAGCACTCAGGCAAAAGTACTCCAGAATCATAATTGTTGTCTTATGGAGTTTTAAAGGTCGGCGTTCACCACAGCTTAGCCAGCATGTGGAACAACATCCATGTGTGAATCTTGTGAAGTGAATTGCAAGAAAATAAACTACACTATAAATTACACTAAAATGTAACAACTGGGCAATTAAAATAAGGCTCTAAAATGGCTCAGTGTGAGAACTACTGTATGGAATGAAAACCGCTTTCCCCTGTTGTACTTTTTTAATAGTAGGAAGAATAATGGATGCAGTACATATATAGAGAACTTTCAGAGGACCTTTGCAAGAATTCATGGATTTAATTACATGTAAAATTGGACCTACAAATACTAGGTCATGATAAAAAATGATGAGATGTCCGATAAACCTATTTCCATGCATAGTGCCAAATTCCCACATTATAGCTGTTTTTAAAACCCGAAGAACTGTATTATGGATAGAGTGATATTAAAAACCAGATTAGCTCATTTACCATATTAACATTATCCACACTTCTTATGCCCAGCATTTACAAAGATTAAAATAATTGCCTGGCTATGAACAGTAGTTTTTCATTTAAATGAAAGTGCTATAATACACTCAAGAGTGACCACATCCAGTAGGAGAAATGACTGCATTAAAATCCATAGGAAATGGAGGAGCAACCACCACTGTGCTGTTTGATGTTATCGCAACCTCAATGATCAGTTGTCGGATGGAAGAGGATGACACTGCTTCTTTACAATTCACTAATACCAATCCACCAGTGCTCTCCCCATCCTTCTCCATGACTGAGGCACATTGAGCATGGTACCATCCCGCCTCAGTGCTCTCTTGGGGCGCCATTAGGGGATGCCCCCTTGCATGGGTGAGGCATGAATGCAGTTTCTTTGAGTTCAGTGTGCAGTGTGCACTTGTGTGCTGTGGAGTGCTGTGTCACAATGGCAATGCGTGAGCTTAGAATTATAAGGTTCTATCTCCGTTTAGGGTAGTTCTGAGATATTGAGCATCAAAGTTTTTACATCCCAGCTGTTTTGTGAGATAGAACGTTTTTGTTTCATTCATAATAATGTAAAATAATACTTTTTCACAAAAATAACACCACACATGCATTAATAAGCATGTAATGGGTCAGATTATGTAAAAAACTCAATTTTACCAAAAATGGAGATAGAACCTTATAATTCTCAGCTCACGAATGGGAGTTAGAGTTTCCCAGTTGGGCTTTCACTTCACTTGTCACTACTTTATTGTCATCAGAGCCTGTGCTCTTCCATTAGACAACCAATGGCTGAAGTACCCTTAAAAGCTGCACCTGCTCAAAAAGAAACTTTCAAGGTGTGCGGGCCCTCGCAAAACTTAATCGCAACCTCAATGACCTGAATTACTACCTTTGCAGGGGCTACATTTTACTGCTGATTGGCAGATGTGGTAATCAGGTAGTCTGGACCAAAGAAAGTGGATTGGAAAAGAACGATTACTGGCTGGAAAATGCATTGGCCACGGTGTAGTAGGGGGGCGTAGCCAGAGGACGCGTGTGCGTGGGTATAGGGTGCAACACCATTATGGATGAAAAAAATGTGACTCTGAAAATTGCATGAATTGAATTGTGGGTGCGAGCGGCTGCTCTGAGTTCCAGCCCCGGTCAAAAGAGAATGCCCGGTTGTCAATTTTACGTTTGTGGCCAAATTAACTAGCCTGGGCGAATAGCCGACTGTTGACTCCGTCAATCAGTCTGGCAAAAACCATGAGGAATCCGTCTCCGTGGACGATGGGAGATGGTCTGATCTTACTCTATCATTTAAATTAATTGAAGTTCCAAACTCAAATTAAAACCAATATTGTGCTTTATTAGCATGCCTGTAACGTTATAGCGTCGCAGAAGCATACAAATAACAAAACGAAAGTGTGAATATAGTTACCTTAACCAATCAGTAACGGAGCTCGCCGGTGAGTTCTACGTCACCACTCTCAACTGTTTGCTGATTGGCGAAACACATAGAGAACCGAGCTCGAAGCTTTGCCAGACGATGTGCGGAGCCAAAATCTTTGGGTGGAGTACAGAGGATGGCGTCGCGAGGCTACAAATTAACTGCTGTCGGTCGAAAACTGACAGTAGAAGAAGAAAGTGACTACGCTCTACAGCACTACGCTCTTATGACATCAGTGAGTTGCCTTCTCTCTACCGTCTTTGGTCTGGATCTGCATTATTGAGTGCATAGCAGTCTAGTCAACAGCATTCCTATTCTCTGTTCTTCAGGTGCCAGAAAAGTCTGGAACTAATAAAAAATCATATCATATAATCATATACGGTACATCATTAGATTCGGTGGTGTGATGGATTGTAGCTCAAAGGCATTTTGAAAGATGGTTGTTGACTCTGCCTCTGAGCACTGTCTTTAAGGTTCCAGTGTTCATCTTTTGGCTGGTCTCTGGTTGGCTGGCTGGCCAGCAATTTGCTGACGGGGTAGCTACATATAGGCAGGGCCGCTGGCAGCTTTGGCCAGGCCCGGGGCAAAGTCATCTGAAAGGGCCCCCACACCTAAATCCTGCAATGCAATGGTGTCCCAATTCTGGGTAACCCCTCTCCCCGGGCCTCCCCGGGCCCCTAGCCTACCTCTTAGAAGTTAAATTATTTCAGGTAAAACTATTGTGTCTGTTGTGGAAGAAATTCCCGGTTATATTCTATCAAAGATGACAGAAAGAACATTGCAGTATACTGTATAACCTTGCAGGAAACAAATAAAACTAATGCCAACTGCTTTCTGATTTGGTGCTAAAATCTTGCCGAATCTGGTCAAATCTTTGTCACGTTACCCTGTAAGTAATTTGTCTATAAGGCATCCAAAATCAAAGCAGCCCATCGTCACTACTCACACATGCAATGGGACTATTCCCTGGACATACCCCAGCCGCCCATTCAATTATCTGCTTGGTCAACAGCCACTCAGACCTTATCCTAGCCAGAGATACACACACAGGTTTGTGAGTCCACCACACCAACAATCCCCAACCCCAACCCACACTCTACACCCACAGCACAACACACCCCAACTCACACCACACCCCCGTACACCCCACTCCCCTATCGGCAGAGACACGCATACAGTAGATCCACCACACCATCACACACCAGCCCACCCCCACCTCACTCTTGGAGCAGGCGAGTGGTTTGTGTGTGTGTGTGTGTGTGTGTGTGTGTGTGTGTGTGTGTGTGTGTGTGTGTGTGTGTGTGTGTGTGTGTGTGTGTGTGTGTGCGCAGTGTGTGTGTGTGTGTGTGTGTGTGTGTGTGTGTGTGTGTGTGTGTGTGTGTGTGTCTGTGTGTGTGTGTGTGTGCACTGTGCATGTGTGTGCACTGTGCATGTGTATGTGTGTGTGTGCGTTTGTGTGCTTTCCCCCCTGAGCCCTGGTGTGCATCTGTGATAGGCCGTGGCCAACGCCTCTCCAAGTAATCCATCAGCGCGGAGCGCGGTGCGGCGCGGCGCAGCATAGCGCAGCAAACAATAACCCGCATTGCTTGGCCAGCGCACAGAGAGCAGGAGCCTCCCTTGGTGTCCAGCTTAATAACGTAGATTTGGAGCAGGCTGTCGAGTGAGGCTGTTGGTTGGTTTTCATGAAACAAACAGAATGAAGGCTCACTGAGCTTGGCTGGTCAAGCCATCCGAGCCGGGCGCTGTGTTGCACAGTGCGATGCAACTGGTCCCTGTGCCACTCAGATATCCGACTTGAATGGCGTTATGCTGATGCTTCGCCACAGTGCTCACACTCAGGGAAGCCGACAATGGGGACAAAGGGGTCCGCTGTTCCGGGCCCAGGGAGATGGCAGGGGGGCATAATTGGGTCCTCATTACATTGAATGTATTGAGAGGGGGGCCCTTTCGGAGAACTTTGTCCTGGGCGCAGCCAAAGGTGCCAGCGGCCCTGCTCACACTCACACAGATACCTCTGGCTATTATTGGTGCATTTAAAAATATGCATGTTTCAGGCCAGGCCTGAGAGGATTGCATTCATAAAATGGATTTAAAAAAAAAAATGCATCAAGGATGAAAAAATGCATTCAAATGACGCCAACCCCTCTCAGCGTGAATGCATCTAGGATATTCTGTCTTTTATCATGCAGGGGGGGCTTTTGTGTTTAGCTACAGCACTTATTAAATATTTTTTTTTCTGTGTGTCAGCAGTTGAAAAAAGCAGAGCCGAATCGTTAGAGCACATCCCCGTGGAACTGTTTTGGCATGCCTCTTGCACTTCCCTCCATCACCTCTAGGTGGCAACATTGGACCTGCACGTACATATCTGAGGCGTCCACAAAACGCATAAACGGTGTGCAATGAGTCTGTAAGTGCTACTCAGTCGCTCCAGCTCCAAGATAACTGCCTCCTATCTGCCGCTCTGTGTTTGCCAAAAGTTAGATAGCGGTGGGAAAGCAAAACACTGATTGGCGACAATATAGGCAGGCGGGTAACATGTTATCACAGAACACAGCTATTTCATCTGGTGCTGCTGCTGCTGCTGCTAGCCCAGGCTGCTCGCTGTTCCTAGCTCTGCTCCATCTGACGAGCCAGCAATTGGACAGGTTTGTGTGAGTGTGTGTGTGTGTGTGTGCGTGCGTGTGTGTGTGTGTGGTGTTTGTGTATTTTCTGAGCTTGTGTATTTGACATGTTGGACAGGTGTGTGTGTGTGTGTGTGTGTGTGTGTGTGTGTGTGTGTGTGTGTGTGTGTGTGTGTGTGTGTGTGTGTGTGTGTGTATTTGCCATGTTGTCCTCCCCATGACACATAATGCCAGTCACCATGGCACCAAGTTTTTTGAGACTTGTCACGAGGCAGTGTGTGTATTCACCAGGTTCTGTAGCTGTTGCAGCCAACCCAACACAATAATCACTGATTTGGTGTGATTTCATCTTTCTAACGGCTGCCAAACGCAGATGAAAAGCTTGAAAATGAAAAAGGCTAACGCTGTTTGGACCAGACAGTAAAAACAGCGACCAGGAGGCGAACTACTTTTATACACAAACAACCTGCCTACCACCACCAGTGTTGCCAGATTGGGCGAGTGCCCGCCCAATTGGGCTACTTAGGATGAGCGTCTTGTTTTTTTTTCCAGCCGTTTTGGGCCAATAGAAGTCAATGTAATTTGTTGAATTTGGGCAGAATTTAGCGCAATTTGGCGTTTTTTGAGAAGCTTTTGGGCGGGATTTGGTCAGACACATCTGGCAACACTGACCACCACCACTTATGGCAGAGGGGGCAAACTCAGGTCCGGGAACCACATGTGGCCCGCTGAGACGTTTCATGTGGCCCTCTGAGCCTTGACAAGAGAAACAACTTATACATGGGTTTGCAGTGTTTGTAAACACGATGCTGTGAGGAGGGGCAAGACAACGGCAGACAACCACGTGAGCTAATTTTTTGACCGACAGCGGTTTCCAACAATCAGAGGTTGAGTTGTGCCGAGTTAGTTTCGTGCAGTCAGGAGATAAAAATTTAGAACCCATGTATACAGTCCCTCCACATTCTTAAAATGGCTACCTAAAACAAGGGTCTTGCGACCTTAAGACTAACGAAGTACAGTACATTGGCTATATATCTTAATACATTCCATTACCATGTGCAGGAATGGCATAGCTGACAAGTTATGTTAGCATACACTATTTACAATCGTATTATGGAGATGGGTAAGTTGTCTGCGACATCTAGCCCTTCGGTCAATACTCTAAACCCAATGTGGCTCTTGGGCCAAAATTATTGTGCACGCCTGACTTATGGCATCTTTTAGAGCAGAATATTCAGCATTATCACATTGTTATTGTTATTTACTTGTATCAGGCATTATGCCACCGCTAACAAGATTGCCATCTGGCACCAATAAGGAAGGCTATAGGTTGCATTTCTTGACGTCACACATCCTATTTTCAATGACGGACATTGCCCAGCATGCTGTACGCCAAACTATGTGTGCATTCCAATATGCAACCTTGCGTCCTCCTCTTCGGCGTGTGGCCTCACGTTTTGCTGATGCCCCGCCTCCGTGTAGAAAACAATTAAGTTTCCCCACTGTCAGCCTAGCCAAAACAATTTTTGGGGGACTATTCTTCATTTACCATCCTGTTTGAAAATGAGAAAATGACTTTACAATCGAGCTTTTGCGAGATATTGAAATATAATGCTGTTGTCAGTGATGCCATCACGACGTATTACTTCCTGGTACGAGGCCACAACCACAAGTGGAGGACGCAAGGTCGCATATTGGAACGCACATTATGTCTCCCTCCCACGCTGCAATCAAGCCCCTTCTGTAACCCTCTGATATGCAATCAGGGCATCTGTGTTTAGCACCAAGATGAAAGTGTTCCGTGCACTTGGTGATGTCACACTTTCCTCTTCTTTTTTAAATGTATTTTTTATGGGCTTTTTCGCCTCGGATAGGACAGTGAAGAGTGACAGGAAGCGACTATGAAGAGAGAGAGACAGGGTAGGGATGGCAAATGACCCAGGCCGGATTCGAACCCTGAATGCAACCCTTGGGCATGCAAGCCCAAATGTTTGGGGCTTAGCGCGCTACGCTTCAGCGCCCCCACACACTTTCCTCTTCATTCCAAACATACAACATCAATCCGCGGGTCCCCTCATGCTCAACTGAGGCCTACTGTAACTGGCTTGCTGTGTAGTATGAGGTATCAGTACATATATTGCACAGAACTCAAATATTGCACAGAACCCAAATGGCATTATGGCGTGTCTGATTAAGTATAAGGTGCGTTTGGAGATGTCCCACAGAATAGTGTGCACAGACTTTATGTTCCCCCACTCTTATATTCCATCGCTGTAACCCACCCGGCTTGCATGATCTGTTTGTACAGGCGTTATGCATTGGCACCTCTAAATTCAACTGACACCTTCGTATGAGAGACGATTAGGTGCATTTGGTGATGACAAACACATACACACAGAACTTCAATTCCCCCATTCCCACCAACGCTTACTGTAATTATATTTGTAACCCTCCTGGCTTGTGCTGTAGTGTAGTATGAGTATGGTGTTTTCTGTACAAATAGGCCTACTCACCATCCAACGATCCAATCAGCATGAAAACACCTCTGATCAGGGAGGTGCAGAGGAATTTCAAAGGGCAGTTGCTCTAACCTGAAGAAAGGGCAACCCCCCACCCCCCCAAAAAACAAAAACAAAAAAACAAAAAAAAAACCCATCAAAAATGAGCGGCCTTCAGAAATTTTTAGGAAACTGCACCATGGGTATTATTATTTTTAGTAGTAGTAGTAGAAGTAGTATATTATTGTCATAATTATTAATATTATTTTATTGTATAGTATCTTGAATGCGTACCGTATGATATAACATGCTAGTTTTTAAACATGTAGGCCTACCTATTAATCATATCAGAGATGATCAGCCTTATGCCCACCTGCCCTAAATGTCTCCTGATCCACATTTCCTCATGTGTGGTATGTGGCTTCCCCTAAATTAAATGAAATTATGAGAAAAAGCCTTGATAGTTTTTAAACCTGTAACTTATCAATCACAGAGATGATCAGTCTTATGCCTACCTGCCCTATGTGCAGAGGTCTGTGGCTCTGAGTCATCCTCATCTTAAATGAAATGAAATGATGAGTAAATTAATAGGCTAAATATGAAGATGCTTAATCAATTAACCCACTGTCATCTTTATAATCCTTGTAGCAGCCAAAGTAGACTTTAAGTTATAGGCTAATAAATAGAAATACTTTAAAAATGGTTAAAAGATCATTTCATTTGAATTTGAAATTTCGTTAATATGCATATTCCATGATTAAAATGATGAATATTATATAGGAAAGCTAAAACAATAAGAATTCACAGGTTTAGGTCATTTGTTGGGTCTTTTGTAGCCTATATTAAAAATGTGTACTGTCGCTTTAAGAATTGACGAGCCGGCTTTCATTCAGATCGCAAAGAACCAGTTCTTATCTGTTGCTCTGAAGCCCCGAGCTTCTCGCATACTTTATAACCTTTTATTTTCATTACAGATATTTTAGTTAGTTCATGCACATTTTGTAGGCCTATGTCTTGAGAAGAACAGTAAACGCCAGTTATCATGGAGTGGATTTATTTCAATTACATGGACATTGACAGTGGAAACAGTATCTTTGGGTCGGAGAATATATCAGGGTAAGAAAAAGCACTTTCCAAGCGGTCTCACCAAGATCAAACCTCTACAATCCTGAAAAAGATTCTCTGCCTCACCTGCACCTGTTCATTTTTTTTCGCAGCCAACTCTGCAGAGATGTGCTTCCTTCAGCTAGCCTACCCCCTTAAGTTCTCTCTTGCTTGATAAAACGACATGTCGTCTGCACGTTTCTTAGTTGAGTTAGCCTTCCACAAAACAACCTGAGCCATGTAAAACGTTGACAATGACTGCAAGCTAGCTGGCTGTCGTTTTCCCCCAATATCTGAACGTGGCACACCGACTGTCAGATTATTAAAGTCCTAAACTCGACATCGGCTTTAAGAGGCATTAATTGTGGTCATGTAGTGTAATACTGTGTAGTCTGCTATGTTTCCAGCTCACCTCAGGCCGCCAGGGCAGTCGCTCTACTCCCACGACATCTTCGACATATTTTGCGTCTCTGCCCTGGTCGCATCGCATGCATGCTTGCTCCCCCCTCCCTCCCACGTAGAGCTGCGCGTGCCCCCCCCTCCCCAACGCGCATGCTGCCCCTCCCTTTGCCTATCTCTCGAGGTGCAGGTGAATCTGAATTTGAAAACTTAATTTAGGAAGCTTCAATCAAAAATACGAATTGCAAAGCAAATCAGTTGAAACATGAAATCTTAGCCTATTTTTCCGAGGCATATCTACAGCTGGCTGTCGGTTTTTTTTTTTTTTTGCTACCTAAACGTGGCGCTGGCTGGCTGTCAGATGTATGATAACTAAAAGTTCTAAACTCCACATTGTTGATAATAGAGAGGTTGATTGTGAGCATATTTTGTACCCTAATATGTAGACTGTGTGTAGGGCTCTAGCCGACACCCAGGCATCTTCAAAATCTTTCTTGTCTCTTATAGGCGCTCAAGCGCCTGTCGCGTGCCCCTCCCCACCGGAGTTGTTGCGTAGGCCTAGAACTAGGCTACCTCACATAGCTCGTGCCCATTCTCGACGGGTCTGATGAATTTGTATGACTGACTTAAGTCTTTATTGTACAAAACTTCAATCAAAATTATGAATTATAAAGAAATCAAATGATATTGAAATATGAAATTATAATTGCCAAATTATTTTCCCCTCCCTTGGAAGGGCAATATCAGCCAATGTGGGCAAAAGGGCCGTTGCTCGGGCACCGTGGGCAACTATGCTCTGCACGTGCCTGCCTCTGATTTCAACTGATGCCTGTATAGGGCTGGGCGATATGGGAAAAAAATATATCACGATATGGATTACTTTATATTAAGGATATTATGGATTACTTACTTTATATATTTATACATACGCTTTCAGTTATTCTCTTTATTTGCTCTTTATTTTTTCATGTCGCAAAACAAACATTCTTTAAAATGGATCTTTTCATTGTTATTTTTACAGTTACATGAACTTATAGTGTGTATTGTGACAACATGAAATGTAATTAAATGATATTCAATTGTATACAACTGATAAAATTACTATAGTATCACGATATAAACGATATAGGAGAAAGGTCACAATATACACTTTTATATCACGATAACGATATACTGTATATCTTCATATTGCCCAGCCCTATGCCTGTATGACAGAGGATTGGGTGGATTTCCGTGCTTACGGTGTAGTGCAGTGTAGCATGCTTAGTCTGTCTGGTGAGTTTCTCTCTCCAGCCTTGCTAGTGTCCATGACAGCTATGTAGTGTAGTATGGTGTGTGTGTGTTTCTCTCTAAGCCCTTTTTGTAACCCTCCTGCCTTGCTTTTGGTGTGGTGTAGTAATTGTGTGTCAGGCTGTTGAGTGTTTCTCCCTGGCTTTGCTGGTGCAGTGTAGTCTGGTGTGTCTGTCTGGTACTGCAACACTCCTGGCTTGCTGGTGGTGTAGTGCAGTGTATTATGGTGTCTTTGTCTGGCCTCACTAGTGCACTAGTGTAGTATATGTGTCGGTAGAGTGTCTCTCCCTGGCTTCACTGGTGCAGTGTAGTGTGGTGCGTCTGTCTGGTAGTGTAACACTCAGGGACGCAACTACTGTTTTCTGGGGGGGTATGCAAGAACGATTTTGGTGCCCCCCCTCCCAAAAAAACATTCAATAATTATTTGGCGCCCTCCAACGCCCTCTCTTTGGCGCCACCCTCTCTCTGGCGCCCCCCTGCAACGCATACGTCGCATATACTGTAGTTGCGCCCCTGGTAACACTCCTGGCTTACTGGCGGTGTTGTGTGGTGTAGTACAGTGTCTGGTGACCGTCTCCCACTGGCCTCACTAGTGTACAGGTAGTGTAGTGTGTCTGTTGGTTGGGTGTCTCTCCCTGGCTTCACTGGTGCAGTGTAGTATCTGACTGTAGTATCTGTCTGTCTGTTACTGTAACACTCCTGGGGTGCCTTTCTCGAAAGTGTAGTTGCTAACTATGTTAGCTACTTTGTTGTTTGCAATGCAATTTCCCAATGGCAACTACCTAAGTTGCTAACTTGTTAGCAACTACACTTTCGAGAAATGCACCCCTAGCTTGCTGGCGGTGTTGTGTTTGTAGTACAGTGTTTTTGTCTGGCCTCACTAGTGCATTAGTGCAGTATATGTGTCGGTAGAGTGTCTCTCCCTTGGCTTCGCTGGTGCAGTGTAGTCTGGTGTGTCTGTCTGGTGAGCGTCTCCCATTGGCTTCGCTAGTGCCCATGGCAGCGGTGCCAACAGGCATTAGTGAAGCCATTCATCTCCATCCCCCTACAAAGAGCACCTCGCGCTTACCCAACACAACACAGACAGACACCCAGAACTGTGTGTGCGTGTGTGTGTGTGTGTGTGTGTGTGTGTGTGTGTGTGTGTGTGTGTGTGTGTGTGTGTGTGTGTGTGCGTGTGTGCGTACAGTGTGTGCGCGCGCATGTGTGTGTAATGCATTTCTGTACCTGACCTTTCAGAAAGCTAAGACAGCAATCACTCACACTCAAGAGTGTGTGTGTGTGTGTGTGTGTGTGTGTGTGTGTGTGTGTGTGTGTGTGTGTGTGTGTGTGTGTGTGTGTGTGTGTGTGTGTGTGTGTGTGTGTGTGTGTGTGTGTGTGTGTGTGTGTGTGTGTGTGTGTGCCTGCGTGTGTCTACGCATGAACCAACCTCATATTGCAGCCACAGTGGAAGAAAGGACGCCATGATCCTCAACACTGGCTTGTTAAAACAGTGGGCACTACTTTGTAAACCCCTGTGAAAAACAAAGACTTTGGCTTCCACCATGAAATATCCTAAAATACAGTCTTTTTTCTTGATGTGGGGTTTCATGCCCACGTCATCCTCCACATGTTTTGCCTCTCAGTAGGCCATGTGCTTTTAAGAGGCACCAGGGTACTTTGATAAAAACACAGCATCTGCACCGATTCAGTCTCCTGTGTACAGCATCACACTGTAGGTGAAGCACGCTCTGGATGATGTAGGGCAGCACCAGTTTACAGTATTTTCCTGTAAGGACAGACTGCGAGTTTATGATATCATTCTGTAGATGGAATAAAATAGAAAAAAAAAATACAATACAATACTGTTCATCACCTCCCTATATTGCAAACAGTATTAATTATCATGGTTATGATGTATTTTATATTGTTAAAACAGTGATCATGCTACTCTAATAATACACATATTTCTAAAAGAATACAATTACAAGACGTGATTTGAGAAACACAAATTACATTCATTTCCCGTCGTAGACACTAAAAATCATCATAAAGGTATCATCGTCATATGTGAGTCAACCAATCTTGTTTGTGCCTTAATGAAGACTTGATGACACTGACACTTTTACACTTTCATTTAAAAAATATGAGAAATGCATTGCGATGCACATTTTAAAAATAATTCCTCTCATATGTTTGAGAACCAGTCTAGTTTGTAGCGTTGTAGTGTAAAGGCAGGCCCTAGTGTTATATTCTCCACTGTACTTAGCAGAGACATAGCCTGGGAACTCCCACACTGCCTTTAGTTCTACACAATCGTTTCGATCTGAAAGACAGTATGGCGAGGATGACTCATAACGTACAAGATCATGGGATCTCTGCCATAATGGCCAAGCATTCCGACCTTAACAGTTTCTCTACCCAATCAGAGAGCAGGGCAGTGTGTCATAATAGCCAAGTATTCCGGCCCCATACGGAATTTACAATAGGCAACTCCCCAGACCTAATCTCACTTGTGATTAGGTCTGGTGTTAACCAAGCAAGCAGAGCCAGGGCTGGACTGGTAATCTGGCATACCGGGCATTTTTCCGGTGGGCCGACAGTCCTCAGGGGCCAATGCTGTTGCTTTTATTGTTGTTGTTGTTGAGAAAGGCCCACTATTTAGAAGAGGCGGCCCATTGGTCCATTTTAATACAGACAATGGATTGAGCAATTTCGCTCCCATTTCAGTGCTGAGTAGAGCTATCTATTCAAAGTAGCACATAGATGCAAATATATTTGTATTATTCATAAGTTATTTACATATGGAAGAAAATCGGTCTTGTTTGTAGCAGTGTCTTATTGTAAAGGAAAGTCTTAGCGCATGTTATCCATTGTTCTCTTCTTTCCAAGGATAAAATGCTTGCAATGTGGAAGTGACCAGGAGTAAAGTACATTCAAAGAAACAGACACTGTACATGTATAGAATTTTTTAAAATTATTCATCGCTGTCATCTAGAGTTATGTTGCCAGGTTTGACATGCGTTTACAAATGTGAGTGAGCCAGTCTTGTTCATAGTGCCTTACTGTAAAGTAGGGTTAAGTTGCCAGGTCTGGCGTGCATTTACATATGTGTGTGAGCCAGTCTTGTTTAGCAGTATCTTACTGTAAAGGAAGTTCTTAGTGTGATGTTGCCAGGGCTAGTTTAGTAGTCTAGTGCTTGTAGTTTGCCTTAGTGTGCAGCCAGTAGTGTGTGTACCACTGCCCTGTTTTAAATGACGGTCCTTAGATATTCAGCCTTTTGTCATGGCCTTACCCAGGGCGCCGCCCTCTTGGTCCGGTATGATATTTTCGATTGAGGTTATCGCCACTACAGGATAATGTGCATACATACTGCATTGTCTCCCATTCTTGGTAGCAATATACCAGGTAAAAATGGCGGCAAACTAACTTGAGGCATTCATTTTTATACAAAGGAGTGGTCAAAGTGGTATGTAGGGTTCATATCTATGAGGGAGGTCCTAGTGTGATGTTGGCAGGTTTGGTATGCCGGTCATGTTTGTAGTAGTAGCCTACTGTAAAGTAAGGTCCTAGATGGGTCCTAGGTGATATCCCTGTTGGCAAAAGGCCAAGGGATGTTGAATCGGCGGCAGTGGGCGCCTCTCCATGTAGATTTGACTATGACGTCGGTTTAATGTCCCTTTGCTATCAGGCATGTGGCCGGTGCTAGTTTCTTATGTAAAGGATGGTCCTTCTGTTATGTTCTGCCTCAACTACATATTTTTTCCAATTTGAGTTTAGACTGAAAATGGTCTTCATAACACTTCCTTACATTGTGACAAAGCCTTATGGTCCAGATGTGTCCCGTTTTAGAGTATTGCTATGTCAAATTTGTCGTATCTACAATATCCAACCAATTCAAATACCAGTAGAGTAGAGTAGAGTAACTTTATTGATCCCCGGGGTGAAAATGATAAGGACCAATACGTCGAGGGTCTTTTTTCAGTTTCAATGTTGCCATAGTTACGGCACTTTGCTTTTGTAGTGTTACGTTGCCAGAGTTACAGCAAAGTGTCTTACAGCGAAGGCAGGTCCTAGAGTTATGTTGCCAGGTCTGGCGTGCAGTGCCCTACTGTTCCTGTGGCTACACGGCTCTAACGAGCAGAAGGAGGGAAACAGAGCTGCTCAGATGACAAGAGTGCAAAGGGATGGTTGATGACACCAGAACAATGGGGGAGATTCTTTTTTCTTTTTCATTGCCTTGTGTGGGTGGGGGGCAAACATTAAAGTGTTTGTGAGTGTGTGTGTGTGTGTGTGTGTGTGTGTGTGTGTGTGTGTGTGTGTGTGTGTGTGTTGGGGGTTGTGTGTGTCTGAATGTGCATGCATGAGCTGCGGAATGCAAGTGTGTGCTTGTGTGTGTGTCTGTGTGTGTGTGTGTGTGTGTGTGTGTGTGTGTGTGTGTGTGTGTGTGTGTGTGTGTGTGTGTGTGTGTGTGTGTGTGTGCGTGCTCTGGTGGTCTCTCTGTGAGTCTGTGCTGCTGCGACTGCATGCTGGACTGGTCTATTCTCTTCTCTCCCATTCTGGCTGCTGATTGATTTCATGTAATATTCACAGGCCTCGCCTTTTTTTTTCCAGCTCAGATCCTCTAATGGCAGCTCCGACCCCCAAAGGGCCGTGCGGGGCTATTGGGCCAATTACAGAGCAGTGAGAACCGAGGCAATCACAATTACAATATTAAAATCACGCCGTCTTCTTCGCCTCGTCTCAGAGTGGGCACAGGAACGCCTGTGTGTGTGTCACAGTATATATATATATATATAGTGTGTGTGTGTGTGTGTGCGCGCGCGTGCGCACGTATGTGTGTGTGTGTGTGTGTGTGTGTGTGTGTGTGTGTGTGTGTGTGTGTATGTGTGTATACCTGTGACTGTGAGAGGGTATGTGTATGAAGGAGGTTGTGTTAAGTTTGATAGCAGAAATGAGTTGAAAGAAACTGCTTGCACATGCCTGATCCCAGAGACGTAGGGAAAATACACCTATTGTTCTCTTTCTCCTTTGATAGGGAAGGCACTGGTGCTCAGTGAACATAAAAGAGTGACACAACAAGCCCCTGACTGATTAAACACATTGTGGATGACTGCCATTTTCTATTCACGTACACCCCCATAAGCAAGGTTTTCAGTGATATCTGGTTTGTTTTATGCTGATGAACAGTTTTATGTTGATGAAGCCTGCAAGTTCTGTTGACACTGTTATGATAAAAAAAAAGAAATAAAATGCTGAAACTTCTCTTGACAAACACAAATGGATTAGATCAATGCATATGGATGTGTTCCAACTGTTTAGATCAAGGCTTTATTATATCAAAAAAAAATTGGCATTTAAAAAAACCTAACATTTTGTTCATCTATTATAATTATTTCTGATTACACAGCCCCCTTTAGGCGTTGAGTTATCAGAGACATCAGGGACATCATTTGCTCGCAATCCTTTTCACGCAGTCAACAACTCAACTTCAGTCACATAAGGACAGATCTCTACTCTGTCGTACCATGGCCTGGCCTTGCCATGGTGCTGTAAAGCTCCAGTAAATTTACTTTGCCCCTCGTGTCCATCTCCAAGTCCGGGCCAGGTCTTCCATGAGGAGATTGTGTTTGTCACCAGACAACCAATTAGCAAACATGAGCGGGATGAGGGAGGGGCTGAATGATTACATCTCCATACGAGCAGATTACATGTCACGGCCAAACATTAACACCAACAGAATTCACTCTACCCATCAGTAATTGTTCCTCCATCAGGCCATTGCAGAACCACTATACGTATGGAATGAGTGCAAGGGCGTGGTAAATACAAGCTAGTATTACTGGGCACAGGCCACAAAAGTGGAATGACTTTGTAAAAATGTATTGGGCTAAAGGTTGGTGCAGTGTGCAGTAACATGCCGTACCCTATACGGTCAGAAATGCCTGTGGAGATCCGGGTTCGAAGGTGGCCTATAGGTCATTTTCCAACGCTTCTGCATCTCCCCCACTTGTTTTCTGTCTCCATTTTTACTGTCCTGTCCCTAAAAAGCCTAAAAAGCCTCATAACAAATATTTTGGACAATATATACCACTCGTAGATTGATTGGGCCGTCCATAGTGCTTGTGACACTTTCTGAACTGTTAAGTTGTCTGAAAAATCCAATGAAAAATGAATGCTACCGGAAGGCCATGAGTTGAATCCCCACTACCACCCTGTCTGTGGGCAGTCCAAGGTTTAACCATGGGAGAATACCATTAGAGCTGCCGGTAGACGAAGTGAAAGTAAGGGAAAGGAGAGAGTGAGAAACTTGTTAAAAGATGGGAGATGGTCTGCCTGCATCTCAGCCCTATATCTAGATACTCTTCTTTCTCTTTTTCCATTCCCCTGGTTGCTCTCTCTCTCTCTCTCTCTCTCTCTCTCTCTCTCTCTCTCTCTCTCTCTCTCTCTCTCTCTCTCTCTCTCTCTCTCTCTCTCTCTCTGCAATTGGATTCATTCCAATTGTGGAGTCTGTGACAGGCTACCCACACCGTATATTGAACGGTCCTTGCTGCAAGAGACACACTGTACTCACAATGAACCCGAGCACATTTTCATATCCATTGAGCTATGTGGTGGTGGAGGAGAACAGTACAATATCCTTAGTTGTTTTTCAGTGCAGTGGAAGCCCATTTGGAGTTTGGCTGTGTTTTCCTCAGGGGTGCCTTTTTAGCTTGCCGTCTGCTGCTAAATGACACCGCGAGGACGCCTGCAGGCCTGTTCTGCCTCCTTCTTGCCTGAGTAAATACGTGCAACTTTAGAGTATTAATCTTCATTAAAAAGGTGGATGAAATACCCAAACCGGTGTCGTGACTACTACAGTGCACTACATTGTACCTTTTGCTGTGGATATAGGCACAGTGGTGTGAGTTTGATTAATGTTGCAGTTATTTTTAAGATATCACTTACTGAATTTTATGGTCAAACAAACTGTTATGTGTATGTTATTGTGGTACCAAGTGTCGAGAGTCCATCCTGGACCCATCCAGGCTTCCCATGATGCTGCAACAGTGACCAGGGCTGTGTTTGCCAAAAACATTTACATACTTTATCCTAAGTAGTAGTATGAGGTTTCCCCAGGCAATATATCACAGCACTTAAAGTTCATACATATAATAACTTTATAGGCCTTCAAACAATTTTTTTTTTCTCGCACATGCAAATAGAATGCTTGCACAAAGTGCATATGCAAGGTAAAATAATAGGCTACATGTGTATAGTGGTGATGTGATGTCTATAATTTCTGATATACTTTCAAGGGGGCACCTCATACTTAAGTACTGCTTAGGCTGAAGTACTACTTAAGAGGTTTTGGGATACACAGCCAAAGCCAGTGTAAAAGGGGTTGTGTGGTCTTATTGTGTACCTTCAGCCACTAGCATACAGAGGCATTTACACTGGTTTAGCCAGCTTTTGAAAAACTGGTTTAGTGGGCAAATTTGCCCGGCCAGCACTTGCAGTGCTTTAGAGTCACGGTAGGCAGGATAAATGAACGAATACTGTAAAAGTTTGCAACATGCAAGAAGCCAGTTAAGTGTTTGCGAATTGCACTCTAGTTTTGAACAAAGGAACACAAGTGGGTGTAAGTGTCAAAACTTTTGAAAGTATTTTTACCTTGAAGTCTGTCTTACCTAAACACAATGCTTAGCGGTACTATGCCACATAATATTTTGAAAGCCCTTTTTTCCCATTTGCATAATCTGTGTCTTTATTCACATTCCTCGTGGTGGTGTAAATGATGCCATGGATATAATCTAACTAAATGAACAGTGTTTATCCTGCAACAAATAAGGTAAAGCTAATGGCGCTTGTGTTGACATATTGATGCTATATTTAACTGAACTGATGTCATAGTAGTAATGCGTGATGCAAGCGTCAGGGCAAAAAGTGACCATTACCATTTGAACGCAATTTACAACACTGAAAAGTGCACTCTAAATGGTGCATGCCAAATGTCAGCTGAATGTGTGCTGCATAAGTCACTGTCATACGCGTGTTAAAACAGTAACAATGTAGGCCCCTACTATTAGCATGTTCTGGCTCCAGCATTAACCTTGTGCTTAGCTGTCAGCTCTCTCTCTCTCTCTCTCTCTCTCTCTCTCTCTCTCTCTCTCTCTCTCTCTCTCTCTCTCTCTCTCTCTCTCTCTCTCTCTCTCTCTGTGTGTGTGTGTGTGTGTGTGTGTGTGTGTGTGTGTGTGTGTGTGTGTGTGTGTGTGTGTGTGTGTGCATACGTGCGTGTGTGTGCGTGTGTTTGTTTGTGCGTACACAGATAGGCGTGCATGTGAGTGTACGGTGTGTCTTTCCAATGTGCTCAGCACAGTGCTCAGCACAACCATTATGGGAACATTGAACACTGAACATCCTTTGACACCGCCCCCGCTCCCCCCTCCCCCCCCCCCCCCTCAGCCAGCCAGCCAGCCAGCCAACTCAACCCCGAACCTGACGCACAACAGTCAGGGGTGGACTGGGGATAAAATATGGCCCGGGCATTTGTGCCGTAGACCAGCCCTTTACACAGGTATTATCGGAGATTCTTTAAGTATATAGAGATATGCCAATGTAATAGGTTGCTATGGGCACTTAACATGGCCAGGTTCCGGTCTGCCTAAAGGGGCGTGTCATAATCCTCCTATCATTGAATAGAACAGTCCTTAGGTCTGCCTAGGTCTGCCTAAAGGGGGATTTCCCCCTCTCCCCCTTGCAATAATAGAACCCGGAAACAATGGGTCAATGGAACCTCTCTCTCTCTACTCTCTCTGGTATTATGACTGCCCAAGTTCTTTGTCTATACAGTAAAGGCCTATTAAAAATGGACCAATGAACCACCCCATCCAAATGGTGGTGCGGTCTCTAAGAGAAATACCAGAAAACAAGCAACAAACAACTCCCAACAACAGGAGTAGCATCGGCCCCTGAAGACTGTACAGAGCTAGAGAGTTTTTCTCACAAGGTCTAAACCCATTATTAAAGTAATTAAATGATATGTATTTTTCTTCTTTTTTCTTTCTTTCTTTCTTTTCATTTGATGGTTGCTTAAATGAATGTCATGAATTGTATAGAACTTTTAACTGTATATGATTTTATTGCCGGACCCCAGGAAGAATAGCTAATGGGGATCCTAATAAACTAAACTGAACTAAACTAAACTAAACTAAACTAAACTAAACCGTCGTCCCACCGGGAAAATTCCCTGTATGCCACATTGCCAGTCCAGTACTGACTGTAGCACAGCCCAGACAAGGCGAGGCAAGGCAAGGCGAGGCAAGCGAAAGCAAGCAGCCTCCTAATGAGCGAAGCCTCTCTTCAAAGCCACCAGGCACCCCGGCACCCGGCACTCGAGCCAGCTGTCAGTCAGGTGCTAACAAGGTGTTCACACTCACGCGGGCGGCGGAGAGAGAGGAAGAGGGAAGAGCAAGATGCTGATCATGAAACCTGCCGCTGTCACCTGAGGGGGTGATGGGGAAGTGTGTGTGTGTGTGTGTGTGTGGGGGGGGGGGGCACAGGTGTCTGTGTGTCTGTGTGTGTGTGTGTGTGTCGGGTGTGCATGTTATGCCGATTAGTAATATATTGTATGTGTGTGTCTGTGGTGTGCGTGTGTATGTGTGTGTGTATGTCTGCAGTGTGTGTGTGTGTGTGTGTGTGTGTGTGTGTGTGTGTGTGTGTGTGTGTGTGTGTGTGTGTGTGTGTGTGTGTGTGTGTGTGTGTGTGTGTGTGTGTGTGTGTGTGTGAATGTAGTGTATATGTCTATGCTATGTGTGTATGTGTAAGTGTATGTTTATGCAGTGTGCAGCGTGTGTGTGTGTGTGTGTGTGTGTGTGTGTGTGTGTGTGTGTGTGTGTGCGCGTGCGTACGGGCGCGCGCGCGTGTGTGTGTGGAGAGGCAGACTGAAGAGGGAGATAACTGCACTAATTGGTTGTGCTCAGTGGTTCTCAGCTTGCGGGAAGATGGGGAAAGTGTAGAATGGTCCTCCTTGGGTGGGCATACTGCTAGCGCGCGTGCGTGCATGCGAGAGAGAGAGAGAGAAAGAGAGAGAGAGAGAGAGAGAGAGAGAGAGAGAGAGAGAGAGAGAGAGAGAGAGAGGGAAAGAGAGAGAGATTGTGATGAAATTGTAGATTCTCATATGAGCTCATCATCCACCCCTCTGTCACTGTCAGCGTCATTATATACAACACACACACACACACACACACACACACACACACACACACACACACACACACACACACACACACACACACACACACACACACACACACACACACACACACACACACACACACACACACACGGAAGCACAAACTTCTCCGCCCTCTCGTCCTCTCTTTCTATCCAAACTACTTGCTTGTCCTCTTCGTTCACCCATATACTCATTTGCAAAACATGGAGGGAAAAAACTACACTGATTAGGTCTTTGTGTTGCTGAGTAGTACAGAAACATTTTGCACCTCTGCTGCCGCTGATGTCAAACACTAGAGTATAATCAGAGCACGCCTACCAGTGGTGTAGTGGGGATTTTTAAAGTGGAGATACCTGATTTATGAGGTCATCAATTAATTAGGCAACTTATCATGTCAACCCCCTTTTTGTATTCAAACATGAACAGATTTCTTCTTTTTAAAATCTCACCTCAGGAGAAGTGGGTGGACTGCGTACCCCCGCGTACCACGCCCACTACACTCCTGACGCCTACCCCACAGACTGGCTGGCGTGGTTGCATACCACCTAGGTGGTGGGCCAGTGTCACTTTTGTCAGGGCTGGATTAAGACGGCCTGGGGTCCCTAAGCTACAGCTTGGTGTGGGCCCCCTGCGGAAGGCAAATTTCATGACAAATTAACACAGTGTCACCATTATGAGGTAGGAATTAAGGATAACTTGTCTACCAGCTGTACTCAATATGACACATGTGTATTCAGTACTGCATCCATCACAGTTCCACAATTTTTCACATTGGTCCAACGCTGCAAAAGTGGAGAAGACACGTTCACACTATCGTCTTAATAGGCTAATGTAACAGTTCTTACCTGGGTGCTGAATCCCACATAAACATGAATGAATGAACTATTCAGATTTTTTCTCTGCTTATACGCCCACAAACGTTTTGGGCAGAGCCCTTCTTCAGCGTGTAATGGCGTTTGATCCCTAAACTGCAGCCTTATCTAGCCTGTGCAATGCATGGATTTTGAATGTTTATCAACACGATGTTATGAGGAGGGGCAAGACACTGGCAGCCAACCACGTGAGCTAATTTTTTGACCGTCAGCGGTTTCCAACAATCAGAGGTTGAAATATGCGCAGTTAGTTTCGCGCAGTCAAGTTATAAACAAATTTTAGAACCCATATATAATCCGGCCCTATCGCATGTTGTGGGGAGGGTGGTTTGGGGGTTGGAGGACAAAGCCATAGGGTTGTCAGTCGGAACACCTACGCCGCCATGCCCCCTTCCTGCACACATCTCCTTCCTGCTGGCGCGGGATGATTATGTGTGCCAAGCGATTGGTTGTACATGTTCAGTATATTTTAGGCCATCATTATTTTTTTCTCTTGCGCACTGCCTCCTTATTTAAAGACTGGCCGCAGCGTTAGGTCTACTGCTGTGCACTGCAATTCTGCACAAGTTACACATGCTTTTAGAATAGGGGTGCTGCAACGAGCCTCATAATTCTCGAAAAGTCCATTGTGTGACTGTACTTTTTCTTCCTTCCTCCAACCCTTCAGTTCTTTTCCCTCTTTTTTAACTCCCCTCCAATGCCCCCCCCACCGCCTTTCTTTTTCTCCACTCTCCAATTGATTTTTGAATAAAGTGTAATTTGCCAAAAACAGCATCTGCAGTCTCCAGAGGGCTGTGCTGCACGCTGCGCTGGCAGGAGCAGCCGTATCCCTCACACTATTGTTGAGGATGATAAAGGCTGCCTGCTCCCAGAGCGAGCGAACGCCTTTTGTGCACCCCCCCCCCAAACCCCCATCACTACATCACTACCCCTCCATCACTACCACATCAGCACCCCCCCCCCCCCCCCAACCCTATCACTTTTGATACAGAGAGAGAGAGAGGGAGCACAAGAGAGAGAGAGAGAGAGAGAGAGAGAGAGAGAGAGAGAGAGAGAGAGAGAGAGAGAGAGAGAGAGAGAGAGAGAGAGAGAGAAAGGTAGACATTACAAGGTACATGCACATTGGGATATGCTGTTTTGACGGAAATGCTGCACTACAGTACAGTATAACATGTCTTTCTTCACTCCAGGTATCAGCCATTTAAATGGCTTTCCTCACATGTGCTGCAGCCCCTTTCAGTGCTGCAGTGCGCTGTAGAACTGGAGATAAAGGACTGGAAGACATGATGTTAGTCCAGGTGCAGGCTGATAGCATGGCCCGTGCCTTACTTCTCAGTTACACCTGATCTTTGTGATCATAGTGATATGCTTGAACAGCATGAGCATCTATAGGAGCTTTATTGGCAATGGAATTACCCTCTGGGGTGGGTGGACCAGCCGCGGAAGACTGCAGCTATACTGCAAAGTCAGACAGTTATTAAAAGTAGATAGGTGGAGCTGGAGCAGTCGTTTGTCAAGAAGAAGAGGTAGGTCATCCTGAATGTGTGAAAATGCTAATTTTCCTCAGATTCTTTTTTTTTTTTTTTTTTAAACCCTCTGATTACAAGATCCTCAAAAGTGAATGGCCAATTAATTTGGTAATTGGAGAGCTGAGACCATCACCCTTTGCCAGGAGATGAATGTAAGATTGGCTGAGAAGAGCGACACATTAGTGCCTTAATTGCTAGATTTCAGAGTGCCACCATGGAGGAATACAAATGACAATGAATGGACCAGGTTCGCACTGCAATGGGGGAAAGGAGATGTTAAAGGGAAGAAAATCCTACTCTAGGTTATAAAAAGCAGTTTTTCAGGTTACAATATCAGGCTCTACCATATGTCCAGTTGTCCTTTCAGCTGTCCCCATGCATGGCATGCCATCACAGTAAAGGTAAAGTAGCCTACACGACAAAAGAGTGGATTGTGATCGGACTCAATAGTTTCCTGCCCGGTCGGTGGGGGGTTGCACTTATACGTCTTACGTCATTTGGTAATCAAACATTTCAAATAAGTGATTTAGGGTTAGGGTTAGGGTTAGGGTTAGGTTTAAGGTTTAGGGTAAGGGTTAGGGTCAGCTGTCATGGCGACGAACCAAATGACGTAAGACGTCCGGCTGACCGGGCGTGAAACTAGTGAAGTGAAAGCCGTGAAAGCCCAACTGGGAAACTTCAACTCCCATTGTCATTGTGACACGGCACACCACAGCACACAAGTGTTCACTGCACACAACGAAATAGCATTTATGCTTCACCTGTGCAAGGGGGCAGCCCCCAATGGCGCCCCAAGGGAACAGTGCAGCGGGATGGTACCATGCTCAGGGTACCTCAGTCATGGAGGGCGATGTGGGAGAGCACAAGTTAATTACTCTCCCCACCAACCTGTCAGATCGGGAGTCGAACCGGCAACCTTTGAGCTTCAAGTCTGACGCCCTAATTGCTTACCCATGACTGCCCAGTGAGTCCCGGACTGTGATTCCTCTGCGCTGTGACCATATTGAAAGCATCTGACTCCAATGATGATTGCATATATCCACAAAAAATGTGGTCAAAATCCATGCATCCATTCACAAGTTGTCATCAATCTGTGTAGAGCTTTGAAGTCAACAAAAATCTGTGACGGAAAGTACAGACTCACAGACTCGCATAGAGTAAAGCATATTGATTAGATAACAGTAGTCCTC
>NC_085865.1:31451221-31466221 GCF_034702125.1 Engraulis encrasicolus | reverse complement strand
CACTGGCATAACGCAGTCAGGGGTGATGGAAAGGCTATAGCAATTACAAGACCCTATTCAAACAGCCTGAAACAATGGGAACGGATTTTAATTCCTTCTATAGGTTTAAATTCTAGGCGGTTGCATTGTGTGCTCTGATTGACAATCGTGGATCATTTGTGGTCAGCAAATTATTAGCAAAAATATTATTTCATCGTCTGTAATCTTCTATTTGTTCAATTTTAATGACGACTTGACTGGCAGAAGTAAGGAGAAGGGCGAATAAACGTTGACTGTTCAGTATGCAGAACGTCAAAAGAGCACACCATTCTATGTATAATGGTGAAGGCAGGACTCGAACACCATATTCCAGTCAGACATCATACCACCACATCCAAGCTAGAGAATCTACATTCAATTGTTGAAAGTATACTGTATATTTTAATTAATTTTATAAAAACAAAGTGCCAAAAGATTAGAAAAAATCCCAGGCTTAAGAATTTAATTGACACTGCCAATTTCCGCCCCTTTTTTATTATCTGGATTTGTTTTGAAGCAGAGAGCACCTGTAGTTGTAGCTGATCCCCTCCTCTCTTCCCTGTCTTTTCCCTGGAATGGGAGCTCATTCGTTCCTACCAAAAACGTGAGAAAAGCGCCCTAATTAATTTTTGACTTCATGCCAAGGTATTTTCCCACTAAGACACCTGGACCAGTCATGAATAAATGAACTAAAATAAAATCACTACTTAAACCACTTTGATATATCAGGGTTTCTTTGAACTGTTTTGAAAACCAGCTTTTATTTTTTGTAAATTCTCAAATCTCAGACTAAGAGTCCTTGAGGAACGAACAGTTTGGTCTTCTGCCAGAGAGTGCGTTGAACAGCAGCCTGTGTGATGCCAAAGGCGGTTTTTGAAATGTTAAAGGAAGGTTCAACTGACTGGATTCCTTAGGCGATGCTGTGCTCCAGTGTTGCAGTTGATTCATCTGCCCTTACAGTACAACAGCTGCTGTCTGCAATCATCTACGGGCATGCCTGCTCTCCCTCCACCACCCTGGAGCAGGGAGCAAGGATACTCATCTCCCCCGTCTCACACCCCTCTGCTCCCTTTCACACACACACACACACATGCACATACGCACATGCACACACACACATACCGCACGCATGCACGCGCACACACACACACACACACACACGCACACACACACACACACACACACACACACACACACACACACACACACACACACACACACACACACACATACCGCACGCATGCACGCGCACACATGCAGGCACGCACGTACACACACACACACACACACACACACACACACACACACACACACACACACACACACACACACACACACACACACACACACACACACACACACACACACACAGACTGAGATGGGAGGCATATGAGGACCTGGTCTCCCCTCACTCTCTATTCCACTGCCCTCTCCCCTCCCGTCTTCCCCATCCAGCCATAAGCCATACACCATCACAGACCCTGTCTACCTTCCCAGTTCACACACATACATGCATGCACACATACACTCACGCACACACACACACACACACATGCTCAAAGACAAACCCACCATCCCTCACACACACATTGTCCCCCACCCTCCCAGCTCCCATCCATATCCCTCGCCTACCTCCTCCCTCCACACTGACAACCCCCCACCACCCTCATATCGTTCCTCTCCTTCCTCCCAACCCACTACACAACTCCACCCCACTAGCATCCCACCCCACCACCCCAACCCCAGGCCGATCCAATCCCCATAAGCTGCCTCTGCCTCTGCTCTTAAGGGGGAGGTAAAGGTCAGTGAATGGAGGCTCTCCAACACTTATAGGTGCTGTGTTTACAATGTTTACCGCTGCTCTCCCAGCTCTTTCGGGGCAGTGCCGCTAGTCCCTGACCTTTTGTGTGTGATGGAATAACCTTGATGTAGAACAGGAGAGCTTTCAGTGTGTGCACGCTACAATGCCTACCTTGGAGACATGCACGCATGCACGCACGCACGCATGCACGCACGCACGCACGCACACACACACACACACACACGCACGCACACACGCACGCACACACACACACACACTGCATCAACTGCATCACTGCCTCCTTCTCTTCTTTTCTCCATCATGTGTGCTTACACCTTCTCACCTCCATTTTGTCCTCATTGTTGCAGGGCTGATATCTGAAAGCTGAACACGTCCTTCATTCAAATCAGATTTTCTATACTTTTCCGATGTCGAACACAACATTCAGCATCCTTTTATGTATCATTTTACTTTCCATCTTCTCTGCACTAGATGAAGTCTGTGTCTAAGCTTGGCTGGCGCATCCACATGTTCTCAGCCTACTTTCTCTTTGCTTTGAGTTACGCAATACACAAGAGAAGCACTCTGGTCGTCGCTGGAATGCGGGAGAAAAAGCGAGGCCTACTATACAAGTACTTCAGAATGCAGCAGCTCACAGACTTGGCCCAAAGGAGACATCATGCATCCACTCCACCCGCCCCAAAACGAAACATAAGGGCCGCTGACAGAGTTGGCCTGGCCTGGGACAAGGTGATCTGGAAGCCCCCCCAGCCTCCCCCTGCTCAATACATACAATATAACGGGGAACCGATTCTGGGCCCTCTCTCTCGCGCTCTCTCTCTCTCTCTGGGCCTGGGACAATTGACCTTTTTGCCCACCCCCGGCTTCTCTGTGCAAAACACCAAAACAATGAATCAGTTTTGTTTACCCAAGCGTGTCAGCCCATCAGCAGGCCTGTGTGCAATCAGCTCTGGGTTGGGCTCGCCTGCGTTGAGTCATACTTGTCAGCCATAAAAAAAAAGACTATCTGAGTTAGTTTCACAGTTACATAAAAGAGTGTGTGTCTAGGAACTGATGAAGCTGCCCAGTTGAGGATGGGAACACACTTCATAATTCAAAAGGATGTCTGGTAACAGTTAAAGGGGTATGCCACTATTTTGGGGCTTAATACAGTTAAAATCGTTGGCCAGGGTTTATAAAGGTGGTAAAGTGTCTTATTTTTCATGTGAGCCATTGTCTTGCTTTAAGACAAGTTAAAAGAGGGAGCATGTCGCTAAGCATGCTACACGGATCCATTGACTTTCACTAGCTTAGCGACATATTCCCTCTTTTAACTTGTCTTAAAGCAAGACAACGCTTAACATGAAAAATAAGACACTTTACCACCTTTATAAGCCCCAGCCAACGATTTTAACTGTATTAAGCCACAAAATGGTGGCATACCCCTTTAACGTCACACCGGTATCATGTGTATGATATAAGAGTGTCAGAACAGCGTTGTAACACCGTAAAGTGTCATGAACACGATGTAAACATTTAATGACTGTCATTAAGTAACATTCAGTAATGATAAAGACAGCCCAAACAATCCTTTTCATGACCATAAAATGTTTATGACATCGACGTCATGTTTATCACTATGTGTCACAACACTGTTATGGCACTATTATGACACTGTTAGATCCTATAACACAGGCAGCAAGTAAAGCGTAACCGCATGCCTTTCTCTTGATGCCCTGCATGAATGAGAAACTTAAACGTACCTGCGAAGGCACAGCTAAACTCATTATTCTTCAACAAGTGTTTAAAAGAAGTGTCAGTATATTTCTCGAATCAGCACTGTGTTGGACTAGCATGTGTTGAGTGATACTTTTCAAGGACCATCTGAGTTTGTTTCACAGTTGAAGAACTCTCTTTTCTAACATGAAAGACATTTAAGACAGTACAAATGTGAAAGAAGCAGAACAGACAGAAAAAGACACCACACACACACAATAAATAAATCAATAAATCAATAAATCAATAAATCAATAAATAAATAAAATCATTCATTGTCTGACATACAGGCATGTTCGCCAGTGATTCCACATGTTAGAGAAGAGTCTCACAGAGCTATGTGCAAGGCTAGCCAAACAGCAAATAATGAGTTCTGTCACTCAGATGTCCTGCACATGAATTTATACATAAGATAACGCAGCACAGCTGCACAAGTAGGTACTCCAGCACTGACAAACTTTTCATCAATGTTCTTTTAAATCTGACAGCATCAGGAAAATTGGAACTGGGTTAATGTTATCTGATATTTTGAGTATTTTCGAAAATGATTATGTAGCATTTTGGAAAAGAGCTCTTCTGTTACGTAATGAAAGTGAGAGTATGACTAGATCTACAACTGATGAAGCTGCTCAGTTGAGCAACGGCACTTTCATTTCCAAGTCTCATGTCCAAGATGTCAAATTTCTTACAACTGAACATTCTTGGCTGAGATGACCTGCAAGTGAAGAGGTGGATCGCACACAGGCTCTTATTTTTACATTGCAGCAGAAAAACAGACAAACGTTTCGGCTGTTGCCTTCGTCAGTGTCTTGTTTTGTCTATCTACTTCCTGAGATTACCTGCATGAGTGAGAAACCTCAGGCACCAGGCTAGTGTCGCTCAGGATAGAAGTGTCTACTAAATGTACACAGTAAATGTTATGGTGTAAATTCAACACTTAGGGAGTTCATTTAAGTCCAAATGATGTCAAATCAACTCTCTAAGTGTTAAATGAGCACTGTAGAATTTACTGTGTAGGCCTAATATAATTCAATGTGACACAATGCAAACATTTGAACGCGAGTGCATAGAAAAACTCACTAAACACTATGAAACATTTCAGTGCAATTCTCCCTGTTCTTTCTCTCCCTCTAACTCTTGGATGAACTAGATTCTGCACATCTCTCTTGATAGAAGGGTAAAGCATCCACTAAATGTAATGTAATATCATGCAATGTAATGTACAGAAGCCTACATTAAAAGCCAGTGGATGTCAATGGATGGCACAACTCAACTCAACTCAACTCTTTGAAATGTTTCAGTTGGCCTATATATTTTCACTTCCCCTCTTCCTCTTCCTCTTCCTCTCCCTTCTCTCTCTCTCTCTCTCTCTCTCTCTCTCTCTCTCTCTCTCTCTCTCTCCTGTCTCTCTCTCTCTCTCTCTCTCTCTCTCTCTCTCTCTCTCTCTCTCTCTCTCTCTCTCTCTCTCTTTCTCAAAATTACATCAGCTCTCGGAGCTATGAAGCAGTTGGGGACATTTAGGAATGGAAAAGGGATTAAGAGGGGACGAGGGAGTAAAGTGGATTATATGGGAGCTTCTATTATCTCTGAATTATTTCTCTATTATTACATGTCACTTTGTTTTACGGGCGAAAAGTAGGGAAAAAAAGACAAAAAGAGAAGAAGAAATTGCGTGATTAGTATAACTCCTTTCAATTCCCATTCCTTTAGAACCCGGAGTCACCTTGAAACATTTGTACTTGCTGGGAGGAGACTGTGGTGTGAGCGGCGCAGCTTGTTGATTTGCACTGTGAGTCTTCATCACATTGTTTCTGTCTGTCTGTCTGTCTGTCTGTCTGTCTGTCTGTCTGTCTGTCTGTCTGTCTGTCTGTCTGTCTGTCTGTCTGTCTGTTTCTCTCTCTCTCTCTCTCTTTGCGTGTGTGCGCTTATATGACAGGGCAGTGAAGGTGGTGATGAGAGAGAGAGAGAGAGAAAGAGAGAGAGAGAGAGAGAGAGAGAGAGAGAGAGAGAGAGAGAGAGAGAGAGAGAGAGAGAGAGAGAGAGAAAGAGATACAAGACTTGGAAAATAGGCCGGATTCGAACCTGGCTTCAATATGGGCATGCAGTTTATGCTATGCTGTGTTAAAGGACAAGTGCACTATTTTGAACACTAAGCCCCTTGGTAACACTTTATAATAAGTACCCCTTTTTAGGCATTACTTAAGGGTTAGTTAAGCCTTATTTTACCATTAGTTAACCCTTAGTGAATCACGAGTTAATCATTATGTAAGCATTATTTCTCATTTCCTAACTATTATCTACTACCGTTAGTAAATGGTTAGTGTGTGCTGATATAACGGTTCGCTAAGCAAAGTTAAACCTTAAATAAGCCTTATTTTAACAATAGTTAACCCTTAGTAAATAACGAGTTAGTCGTTATGTATGTGTTATTCCTCATTTCTTAACTATTATCTACTACCATTAGTAAATGGTTAGTGTGTGCTGATGTAACGGTTCGCTAAGCAAAGTTAAACCTTAGTTAAGCCTTATTTTTAACATTTATTAACCCTTAGTGAATCACGAGTAAGTCGTTATGTATGTGTTATTTCATCATAAGCAATGCTTATCAAGTCATTTGTTAACGTTTTGGAAAGCATGGAAAGGTTTTCACTTTAAAAGTTCCCCAGATATGCGCAAGTAGTGAGTTGTAACTTCTTGTTAATGCATAAGCAATGCCTAACAAATCATTTGTTAACGATTTGTAAAGCATGGAAAGGTTTTCACTTTAGATCAGTTCCCCAGATATACTTAAGTAATGAGTTGTAACTCCTTGATAATGCATAAGCAATGCTTAACAAGTCATTTGTTAACGTTTTGGAAAGCATGGAAAGGTTTTCACTTTAAAAGTTCCCCAGATATGCGCAAGTAGTGAGTTGTTACTTCTTGTTAATGCATAAGCAATGCCTAACAAATCATTTGTTAACGTTTTGTAAAGCATGGAAAGGTTTTCACTTTAGATCAGTTCCCCAGATATACTTAAGTAATGAGTTGTAACTCCTTGATAATGCATAAGCAATACTTAACAAGTCATTTGTTAACGTTTTGGAAAGCATGGAAAGGTTTTCACTTTAAAAGTTCCCCAGATATGCGCAAGTAGTGAGTTGTAACTTCTTGTTAATGCATAAGCAATGCCTAACAAATAATTTGTTAACGTTTTGTAAAGCATGGAAAGGTTTTCACTTTAGATCAGTTCCCCAGATATACTTAAGTAATGAGTTGTAACTCCTTGATAATGCGTAAGCAATGCTTAACAAATCATTTGTTAACGTTTTGGAAAGCATGGAAAGGTTTTCAATTTAAAAGTTCCCCATATATGCGCAAGTAGTGAGTTGTAACTTCTTGTTAATGCATAAGCAATGCCTAACAAATCATTTGTTAACGTTTTGTAAACCATGGAAAGGTTTTCACTTTAGATCGGTTCCCCAGATATAATGAGTTGTAACTCCTTGATAATGCATAAGCAATGCTTATCGAGTCATTTGTTAATGTTTTGGAAAGCATGGAAAGGTTTTCACTTCAGAGAAGTTCCCCAGATATAGGCCTACTTAAGTAGGCCTAATGGGTTTTAAATCCTTGATAAAAGCATAAGCAATGCTTCTGAAGTCATTTGTTAATGTTTTGGATAGCATGGAAAGATTTTCACTGAAAAAGTTCCCCAGATATGCGTTAGTAATGAGTTGTGACTTCTTGGTAATGCATAAGCAATGCTTATCAAGTCATTTGTTAACGTTATGGAGAGCATGGAAAGGTTTTCACTTTAGATCAGTTCCCCAGATATACTTAAGTAATGGGTTATACATCCTTGATAGTGCACAAGCAATGCTTATCAAGTCATTTGTTAATGTTTTGGAAAGTATGGATAGGTTTTCACTTAAAAAGTCCCCCAGATATGCGTTATTATTGCGTTGAAACTTCTTGGTAATGCATAAGCAATGCTTATCAAGTCATTCGTTAATGTGTTGTAAAGCCATAACAGGTTTTCACTTTAGATCAGTTCCCCAGATATACTTAAGTAATGGCTCGTAATTCCTTGATAATGCATAAGCAACGCTTAACAAGTCATTTGTTAATGTCCAGAAACATCCATGAGGGGCAGTCACATGAGCCTCAACTTAGGCCTAGGCCTACTCTTTGCCATGCTACCAGTCATCACACACTAACCATTACAAAAGGGTTAAATAAGACTTCACTGATGCTAAAGCAAGAGTTTACAAACCGTTACCATACATGCCTAACAATACTTGTTAATGGTTAGGTGGTAGGAGACAACAAAGAGATAATGTTTTTTTCATAAATAAAGGTGGGTTATCAGACATTTTAATGATGGTTTACTAATGCTTATCAGAAGGTTAAATCACCATAGACGAATGATTAATTAACAGTACTTAATAATTTCACAGAAATACATAATGACTGACTCGTGATTCACTAAGGGTTAACTAATGCTTAATTTTGTTTAGCGAGTAGTTACATCAGCACACACTAACCATTTACTAACGGTATTAGTTAATGGTTAAGAAATGAGAAATAACACATACATAACGACTTACTCGTGATTCACTAAGGGTTAATAAATGTTAAAAATAAGGCTTAACTAAGGTTTAACTTTGCTTAGCGAACCGTTACATCAGCACACACTAACCATTTACTAATGGTAGTAGATAATAGTTAAGAAATGAGGAATAACACATACATAACGACTAACTCGTTATTTACTAAGGGTTAACTATTGTTAAAATAAGGCTTATTTAAGGCGAACCGTTATATCAGCACACACTAACCATTTACTAACGGTAGTAGATAATAGTTAGGAAATGAGAAATAATGCTTACATAATGATTAACTCGTGATTCACTAAGGGTTAACTAATGGTAAAATAAGGCTTAACTAACCCTTAAGTAATGCCTAAAAAGGGGTACTTATTATAAAGTGTTACCAGCCCCTTTTCTGAGTTGTCTGCAATGTTTTAGAGTACCCTTCCACTTTTTGTCTGTCTCTGTTATTTGGCTAACACGTAGATTTTGTCTCAATTGCTTTACAATGGCCGTCTATGGACATGTCAAATATGTTCTTAAAAAGCACCTTAAGCATTTGTTTTCGAAAGCATGTATCTCACTACATTTTGTATAATACATTGTGTAAATCCATATTTAGGCCTTCTCATAGACGGCAATTCTAAAGCCGATTGAGACAAAATACAAATTAGCCAAATAACAAAGACAGCAGCAATCCTGAAATAAATGGTGAGGGGGATTCTGAAACATTGCAAACAACTCAAAAAAGGGGCTTAATGTTGAAAATAGTGCACTTGTCCTTTAAAGTGATACTGTCCCATTTTTGGAAATAAACTTATTTTACACCTCCCTTTGAGTTAAATAGCCTAATAGGGTTTCACCGTTCTCCTGTACTTTCAACCGTTCTCGTGGTATGGCAGTGCAAATTTTACCTCCATGCTAGCAGTTAACATTGAGTCCTATGAGACCAGCTCGCGGCTAACTAGAAAACTGTTGAAAGTACAAGAGAATGGTAAAACCCTATTATTTAACTCAAGAGAAGGTGTAAAATAAGCTTATTTCCAAAAATGGGACAGTATCACTTTAAGTTTGTGCACCGCAACACCCCTGGATTATATTAATTTAAGAGGGGGTGAGGGCACACATATCAGGCATATGATCAAACAAACACACAGACAGAACTGTACATCTGTAGTCTTGCTTTAAATAAAATGATGCAGTCTGAGTTTGATGGACTTCAAGGTCTTTGAGAGGAGAACTAAACGTATATGAGAGCCAAGGCAGACATTTAGAAGAGATACTTTGTGATGATGCTTTTTTTTATTCTTTAATCAGAACCTGGGTGCAAGCAAATCAGACCTGCTGGAAGGCTTTTAAATGGGTGGTAATTGGGGGCAATTCGTCAGTAACAGCTCCCAAAAAAAATCCTCAACATCCCACTTCAAAGTAGGAGGTTTCAGACTAGATGGAAAGGAGGCCTTTCTGATGTTTCGTTTGTTTTTCAATCGGTTTTTAGTTTTCTCTCCGACACTCCTTTTTTCTTCCCTCCGTCTCTCTGTCTGTCAGTTTAATGCGTTGGCAGTCACACAGATTTTGCTCCTCTCTCTCAGAATAGGGATGAGTTTGTGATGGATAGAGAGGCCGTGATGGAGCTCTTCCCTATTTTCCTTTTTGCCACCCCCCCCCCTCCTTCCTCCCTTCCTTCTTCTTCAGTGAGACATCTCTATCCATCTCTCTGTCTTCACAGAGAGAAGAAAAGACTTGTTGTAAAGCACCTGCAGGGAGGGAGAGTCTGTCTCTCTGTCTCTGTCTTTCTCTCTCTCTCTTGGCCTCTCTCTCTCCCTCTCTCTCTCTCTCTCTCTCCTCCACCTGCAGGGAGGGAGAGTCTACCTATCTGTCTCTGTCTTTCTCTCTCTCTCTCAGTTTCTCTCACTCTCTCCCTCTCTCTCTCTGTCTCTCTCTGTCTCTCCCCCTCTCTGAGAGATTTATGCCAGAAGATGCTCTAAACCTGTTTCACCTTATAAAATGCTTCAGTCCCCGAAGCGCGCTGATTGATTCTCAAGTCTAGTTGGCAGCCGAGCGCCGAGGCCGAGTGAGAGTTTCAAATCGCTGCTGCCGGTTGCCGACTTGCCCCATCAAGGTGTGTGTGTGTGTGTGTGCGTGTGTGCGTGTGTAGATGTGTGTGTGTGTGTGTGAGTGTGTGTGTACGTGTCTGTGTGTGTGTGTGTGTGTGTGTGTGTGTGTGTGTGTGTGTGTGTGTGTGTGTGTGTGTGTGTGTGTGTGTTTGTGTGTGTGTGTGTCTGTTTGTGTGTGCGTGTGTCTCAGTGTGTGTGTGTGTGTGTGTGTGTGTGTGTGTGTGTGTCTGTGTCTGTGTGTGTCTGTGTGTGTGTGTGTGTGTGTGTGTGTGTGTGTGTGTGTGTGTGTGTGTGTGTGTGTGTGTGTGTGTGTGTGTGTGTGTGTGTGTACGTGTGCATGTGTGTGTGTGTGCGTTGGCGACAAGACAGGAGCACGTAAAGGTGGACGTCTGGATGTCACATGATGGAACTGTGGTTATTTTAAAGTCAATAGACGTACTTTGTCCTGCCCCAATACCTCATCCCAAAGTCACTCATGTTGCTGTGTGTGTGTGTGTGTGTGTGTGTGTGTGTGTGTGTGTGTGTGTGTGTGTGTGTGTGTGTGTGTGTGTGTGTGTGTGTGTGTGTGTGTGTGTGTGTGTGTGTGTGTGTGTGTGCGCGCGTATGTGTGTGCATGCAAATTCATACTGAGAAGCAGCGATGTATGTGTGTGTGTGTGTGTGTGTGTGTGTGTGTGTGTGTGTGTGTGTGTGTGTGTGTGTGTGTGTGTGTGTGTGTGTGTGCGTATGTGTGTGCATGCAAATTCATACTGAGAAGCAGCGATGTATGTGTGTGTGTGTGTGTGTGTGTGTGTGTGTGTGTGTGTGTGTGTGTGTGTGTGTGTGTGTGTGTGTGTGTGTGTTTATCTGTCTGTCGGTCTGTCTGTCTGTCGGTCTGTCTGTGGATTGGGAGTTGCTCGACAAGAGAGACGCAGCGCGCAGCTGGCGACAGTGTACAAAATAAATGCTCACATTATCATGCTGTCTTAGGCTGAGGAGCTGGGAAAGCAGCTGACCCACATACACAAGGTACTTTGATGGATGTCTTGAAAACGACAAAAAAAAATCTATATGTTATGGCTTGTGTAATGAGAAGTGTGGCATTTGAAGATTATGACCATGGAATACACATCGGTCCACGTATGATAGGTACGAAGGTGGGAGTGTGAGCAAGTGGCATACAGCGCTTAAAAAAAGGGAGAAATCGATAACCTGCAAGACAGGAATGGCCACCTCCAGGATTTGAAACAGCTAAAGGGGAACAAAATGGCCTCAAGACACATACAGCTGAGGTAACTGAGGCCTGCAGTCTCGGACAAAAAGAAATGTCTAGTGACTTTTTCTCAGTGGTGACCAGCCACACCCAGGGCCGCTGACAGCTTTTGCTCTGCCCAGAACCATAGCATCTGAGAGGGCCCCCCATCCAATACATACAATGTAATGGAAACCCAATTTTGGGCCCTCTCTCTAGAAAAATGAACCCTTTGTCCCCCCCCTGTCGGCTTCCCTGGCCACACCTACTCGGAGGTGTGACTGCAGAAAGGTATCATATCTATCATCTCAAGCATGTTTGAGAGTGTAGGCACAGAAAAAAATGTCTAGTGACTCAATGTGTGACCAGCCACACAGAGGCACTGAGGCCTGACTGCTTGCAGTTGCACAGCCAAAAAATGCCTGATTTAAAACTAGGAGAAATATCTAACAAATGTAATCGGAAATTAACTTAACTTCCTGTAAAATGAGCTTTAAATCCCGTATTTCAAGCAAAAATGCTACCAATTGGCAAAGCATCTTCAAGATTTTTGTGATAATTTTTTTTCCCACAAATTTACTATCTGAAAAATCCTTCCTTTCCAGTACATACCTGTCAAAATCTCTTCTCATTCATGTCTCAAGTGTGAGAAAGCGACCAAGGTCAAAAAATGTCTAGTGACCTTTTTTATCAATATGTGACCACATACTGCTGAAGCACCTGAGGGCTTGTGCTGATTGTGGAAAGATACATGTCATCTTTTGAATGGCTCATGTCTGAGAAGTTGAGGTGGAAAAAGGTTTGACTCTTAATTAAGCATGATCACAATAAAAGCATAACTGAAATGATCAGTTTTAAAGGTACACTGCGCAGGAAATGGTCAAAAAAGGTACTGCAACTATGCTGCTCATTGAAATTGATCTTTTCATGAAAGTTTAATAAGTAATAAACTAATATTTTCTAGTATGGCCCAAGTACGGTCATTTTTGCAGGTAAAAATGGCCATTTCTGGAAATTCAAAATGGCGGACCATGGAGAAGATCCCCCTTTTTCATGTATGAAAAATGCCATTTTTCCAGCCATAATGAATAGTTAAAATTTGATGCTGGTGGTAAGTATTCATGAAAAAGGTAACATTATTGAATGGGTAGCATGAATTCCGGAAATGAACGACTAAAAATCTCACACAGTGTCCCTTTAAGGTGTTTACATGCATTTAAGAAATCGGTCATTTGCTGGTGTTTCCTTCACATGCACAAAAACGTGAATTGAAAGCTTTGCAATTGGTCACTTTAAGACTCTAGAGAGACTACTATAACCCGATAACAAAGGAGTCGAGGACAAAAAAAATGTTTAGTGACTCTTTCTCAGTGTGTCAGCCACACATCAGGCGCAGAGGCCTTCTCACAGGTGTAGCTGAAGAAAGGTTATCATATCGGTCCTCTCATGCATGTCTCGTGTCTGAGAAAGCAGCTGAGAAAAATAAGTCTAGGTCTAGTGACTCTTCCTCAGTGTGTGAACAGTGTGGAACTGGGACCCACTCGGAGGTGTACCTGAAGAGAGGTATCATATCTGTCCTGTCATGTATGTCTCATGTCTGAGAAAGCAGTCGAGAAAAATAAGTGTGAGTCGAGTGAATCTTCCTCAATGTGTGAGTTGAGCCTACTGAGCAGTCAGCCATAATAGCACTGTAGTGAGTGATAGATAGCAGGAGAAGAATAAGCAGAACTGTCACAACCAGGCAAGCAAACTAGGCAATCACCTAGGGCCCACAGCGGAAAGGGGGGGCCACCTGGTAATGGCTGGTTGTGCACTTGCCTTCAAATGACAGTGATGACAACTTTGTGAGAGAGGCAAAACCTCCCCGAATTCAATCTCCAAAAAGTGCAATAATACGCAATCCCAAAATCCCTCTTGAGGGGGCCCTGCCCTATTTGTTTGATGAGCAAAAAGGGGGCCCCAAGTCCCTCTTTCCCCTAGGGCCCCAAAAATACCTTGAAACAGCCCAGGGCCGGGAATAAGGAAGGCATTGAACCAGCCTCTCTTGGAGAAGTGAGGTGGAAAGGAGATGAAGCGGCTCGATAGAGAGGAGAAGGCTATTGTGAGTTTTAGAAAATGACCCAAGAAAGTGAGGAAAGTCATCCTTGAGGAGAGGCGGTGAAAAGGAAATGTTTTTTTAAAAATGTGGTGAGGTGACACGTCAAGGGTAAATGTGGACCCACATCGCCGCACACATTACAAATTAAAAATAGCTTTTGAATTAATGCACTGGGGTATACAATACGCGTGCACACGCATGTAAGCTTGTGCGCGCGCACACAGACTCGCACACACACGCACGCACACACACACACACACACACAAACACACACACACACATTCACACACACGCACGCACGCACACGCATACAGAAACATGCACAGGCACAAGCCCACATGAAAAAATGAAATAGACAGAGATACAGTATATGGAGAAAGGGAGTGAGAGAGAGACAGATAAAGAGAGAGGAGAGAAAGAAGGGACAAGGAATATCACTTCTATATATCCGCATTTAACGTGAAGAAACAGAAATCCGGGAAGGGAATGGAACGGAGCGAGAGGGGGGGGAAATGAATACGTCTGCACAGAAAACTCTAATGTGAGAAATCTGCTTTTCAGCAGCTGCACATTAAGCGAGGGAAAAGTGAGGAGGGTGGAGGATAAGAAAATACATAAAGGAAGGCTGGTGGGATGGGGTGGAGAAGGGTGGAGGGGGTGGGGTGGGGTGGGGTAAATCACATTCCACCATCGCTTGACGTACGGCCCCCACATTCTCTCCATTTCTTTCGGATGAACACAGCAAAGGCGGGAGGGAAGCTAAGGGAATAGAAGGAGAGGCATTTTCTCTTGGAAACCCAATAGAGCTCGAAAAAATATTGTTTTCGCCCGTGACAAGCAAGGGAAGGGACACTTTTATGAAACATGTCAGCAAGACTCTTCATCACTACTGATTACACACAGATGAGGTTGTGTCTTCTATCCTTTTCCTCCTCTCTGCTCTCCTCTCCTCTCCTCTCGATTTCCTCCAGTGCCGGAGTTGAACAGCTTTATTGTGCTGTGAGGTCAGCTAAACGCACTGCAATTTAAAGTGCTCTCCCCCAGGAAGCATCACATTATTTTACTAAATTGGGACGGAAATTGCCCTTGAAAATTCAAATGCGGCAGCGATGCCTGGTGTACAGTAATGTAATGGCTGAGCGGTCAGGGCTTGTGTTGAAAAAGGAGAGGCAATTCTGCATCACATTATCTCACACTTTTGGAGTTTTTTTTCCACATTCTTTTAATTTTTTATTTTCTCGCAGTCATCATCAGCACCAAAACGGCCTCTTAGCTCTGATAACCAAGAACAAAAACACACGATAGACAGTAGACATATAGGCATGCACCAACATGCAAATGCAAACAAGCAGACACACGCACGCACGCACACTCACAAACACTCTCTCT
>NC_085865.1:31433721-31446221 GCF_034702125.1 Engraulis encrasicolus | reverse complement strand
CTTCTGTATAGGCCTGCTTTTGAAAGCGCCTGGAATGATCAATACCAGAATAATGACCACAGATTTCAATCAGTCTCTGGCATTTAGAGGCAATCATGCCATCCCCAGACATGTCAAATGAGAAAGAAATGACTTGTTGCCAATTTCTCTCTTTCTGGTTTTATTGCCTACTGCCTTAATTCATGACCCCTACCGTATGTCTATGTATTGATCACTGGTTGCTGTGCTGGGAATATAAAATCCACAAATAAAAGCTGGAGCAGATAATGATTACTGTATTGAATTTTTTTAAATATATAAATAAATCAAAGCGGTAGAAAAGAAAGAACGAAAAGGGAGAAAAAGAAGAGAACGACAGATGGTGCTTTGGATTTGACCACCTCACAGGCCATGCGGCCATGTTTTTTTTCTCTCTTCTTTTTTGCCTTCGACACGGAATGGAGAGGGCTGGTTACACTTGAATTATACTCATGGCTGAAGCGGGCTGAACGTTTGTCACGCTCCGCTCTCCAGAATGAGAGATTTCATGTGGGCTGCTTATGCCATAATGGCATCCGCGTAGCGGCGTAGCGGCCTAGCGGTCCAGCTCTGCGCCTCGATTCAGTGGTTTCCGTGTACACAGCTCTCAAGTGGAGCAAGACAAGCGTGCCGAATGTCACTAACCATGGCTGCGAGGCACGGAGGAACTTATGGGCCTAGTTCTGCCCAATTGGCCCTCGTATTGCTGCTTATTTTTCCTGGTATATCAGTGTTCTGTTTATATGACGTGTCGGGGCCATTTTGCCATTCCGCATCGCCGGATTCAAGCTTCTACAGCAGTACAACTCTCTAGTGGTTCCACATGTGATCACAAGTGTTCTGAGTGTTCTTCTCATTAGTGCTTTGCACTGGACCAGAAAGACTTCAAAGATATTATGAAAAAAAGAGTAAATGACCAGACAATATGCACAAATTAGAATCATAGATATAAAACACCCAAACACCTGCAATGTATGATGGTCTTGGAGGCAAAACATTCATCTTTAAAAGGGGCAACGTTCTCAGATGTGTCAGGTCATTTTTGGAGTAAATCAGTAAATAGCATCTCTCTTTGTGCCAGGGCTTACTGCCCCTGCTGCAACACCTCCATTAGCAACAGCAGAGATAAGTGATTCACCATAGACAGAGAGGGCTGCGATATGCATAGATGGAACTCGGTTTAGAGGCAAAATAAGGTATATTAGTGAAAATTGGGAGGTATGTGAATCAACCTCCGTTTGCTTGAATCAAGAGTAGCGGCACTAGTGGGGGGGTGGGGGTGGGGGGGGTTGCGGGGGAGATTACTCTACACTACTGTAGATATAGTAGGAAAATCTGTTTAGAAGCATATTAGGTCTTACTAAAATATGAGGGCTACCTAAATGAATGGATGAATTAAATGTTTAGGGACGAATTAAGTCTATAACGTAAATATGAGGTGTAGGTAAATCAACCTCCATGTACACTACATACTACTGCAGATACAGTATACTGTAAGAGGAAAATCTGTTTGGAAGCGTATAAACTAAAGTCTATTTCTCAATTTTTGAGGGGTAGTTAAATCACGCTGCATTTACTTGCATTTTACCATGCATTTATAGCTGTGTGTGCCTGTGCCATGCTTTGGCTTTGGCAGTGGTGGCGGCAACAGTAGCAACACTAGTTGAGATTACTGTACATGACAACAGATATAGGAGGGAAATCTGTTAAGAAACATTTAAAGCAGTGTTTCTCAAAGTTTCTCAGACCGAGGACCACTTTGGCCCCCCAAAAATCTTCAGGGACCACCTGTCAACTGAACTGACAGTTGACGGCTAATTTGACACTCCTATTTTCAAGGCAGATCACTTACTTTTTATTCACATTTTGTTCACATTTACAAGCCTGTCTTGTTGTGGTGAAAATAAGACTTCAGCTGCATTTAGCTTTGTAATAATGTTACAATTATAGCCTACTGCTAGCTTGTCTTGGAAAAATAAACATCCCCTCGCGGACCACCTGAGCTCTGTCGCGGACCTCCTGTGGTCCCCGGACCACACTTTGAGAATCAATGATTTAAAGTCTATAACTGACAATGTTAGCTTCCACTTCCAGTCATAGCCGTTCCTGGCTGTGCCATGCTTTTGCTCTACTGTGGAAACACTAGTGTCGGGGACGGTTAATGTACACACTACTACAGATATAAGAGGAATATTTGTTTAGAAACATTCAAAATTGAGAGGTAGGTAAATCCACCTGCATTTCCTTGCATTTTACCCTCCAGCCACGGCAGTGCCTGACCGTGCCATGTTTTTAGCTCTGCAGTGGCGGCACCAACCGTGGCGGCTCCAACCGTGGCAGCACCACTGTAGGGGACGGTGACTGCACTGCTGTACTGTAGGGGACGGTGACTGCACTGTACAGAGAGAGGAGGATGGCTCTGGGCTCTCTGGCTCTGGACTCTGCTTTTATCTCTCCCAACTCCCGACTCTGCGGATCTGCCTTTATCTCGCCACGGCCGCGATTGGCCAAAAATGGGAGGGGGGAGAAATTACAGTCGTCCATCATACCCAATCCTGCGCAGTTTACTGTCCAATTTGTCTGGGAACGGAGCAGAAAATCCCTGAAAGTGGCCCCTTTGTGTTGATCAAATGGACAGGAAATGGGTCAGCAACCGAGAGACCTTTTGCAAAAACCCATTTATCTACCACAACAATTAGAGCAGCGAGACAGCGCCTTTGTCCGCAACTAGCAGAGACACCAAAGGCTCACTTTGTACCGCGGTCCCGCTCAATCTACTCCGCAGTAAAGGCCACACAGGAGAGTCCGAGTTACACTACACCATGGCTCCATAAAAGCAAACTCATAAGGCAATTACTCTGTGCGGGTTATCACCGTTTTTTTTTCTTTTTGAGGGGCCGAAGCACTGAGAGAAAAAAACTTTAATGTTAATCCATGGCAATTAAAAGTTAATACATGAGAAATGAGATACCCACAGTGCAGCTGTCTTTTCAAGTGATCACCATGTCTGCCTGCTCTGTCTTTTCAAGTGATCACCATGTCCCATGTCTGCCTGCTGTTGCTCGCTGCAAACATGAGCTGGATCTGGTCCAAGGGAAAGATGAGTTTTGAGTGTGGTTTGGTGCTGTGGTATTGAATGTATGACTGCAGCTGCCCTATCCTTAAAGCACCCGGTTGATGAGTTTTTAGCTTGGTTTGGTGCTATTATATGTGTGGCTGCAATATTTAGGCCCTTTCCACTGCCCGTTTTCTACGCAGTACAGCTCAACATGGTACTACTTGCCGCCGTCTATTACATTTCGAAGTGCGGCATGTCACTGCTCGAAAACCAGCCCTCATTTATTCGGCCAGCTGACCGAGCGAAGCGGTGTCGATGCCTACTACCCAGAATGCCGTGTGTCAGCTCGCCCTCACCGGTCAATCAAAAAACAATCATGGTGGCCACCCGATCAACTACCCAGACTTTTCTTTTGTTTGACTTCTTATCACTTTGATTTTAAAATCGGAGGCAGAAAATCAACATTGTAGTATCCAAATATGATATCACTCAAACTATGTACGTATAGCCTAGAACTGATAGATTAGATATCTGCCCGCCTTACGTTAGTCAACTAGCCTAAATAAAGAAATACTAAGTGAACACGCCAAAAATGTAACTCCGTCCATACTCCGGGTTACAAGGTTTGTAATGGAAACACAAACCAGGCTGAGTTAACAACACCACTCAGCTCAACATGACACAGCACGACACGGCCGGGTGGTACTATGTGGAAAAGTGCCTTTTGTTGTTCTATCCTCAAAGCACCCGGTCGATGAAATGATTAAAACAGCCCTGTTGCAGACATCATGCTGTGGCAAATAAGTTGATGTCCATTCATGCACAGTTGTATAAAGTAGTTACATCATTTTCTTCACACAATTTGCAGTCCAGATGGAGAAATATTGTTCTGGAAGTGATTTGCAGTCACTGTACAATCACGACTCAGACATTCCCTGATAATGATGCAGACACCCATGCTGCCCCGACCCCCCGCCTCATGCCCCCCCCCGCTCCCCCATTCTCAACAACTCCACCACCTCACCCCATCTCAACACTTCCACACATACGACACTGTGGAAACCAGATTTTAAAATAAACTGAATGCAGACACCATTTTTTTCACAGATGGTGGTCCAGACACCCATATCCTACCTATGCACCCATCATCAACAACACCACGCCTTCTCACCCTATCTCAACACCCCCACACATAGGTACAGTCAGTGGCAGAACAATTGCATACAGAGCCCAAGGGCAAAACACTTATATGCCCCCCTCCATACAGCCTGCCAAGGTCATAATAGGGCCCTCAGCACCAACACTGCAGGGCCCTGGGCCCAGGGGCAAATGCCCTGTATGACCCCACTATAGCTCCACCCCTGGGTACAGTCCAGTGGAAAACAGATGCTTCCATGCCAGCTTTGCCTCCTCTGTCTGACAAAAATCCGGGACATTTCAACACATCTCAACCTGACGACCCTTTTTTTCTTGTAAGCAATGGCAGACTTCATTTAGTATCCAGGGATTTTTTTTCACGCTGGGAGAGATCATAAAAAAACAGGATAATCAGGTAAAACCGTGGCAGGTGGCAACATTATTATATAAACTTTATACAAAATGTTTTTTTTTTCAATGACAATGGAGCAGACACCCACGTCCCACCCATCCACAACAAAAACAACTCCGCCACCACCTCAACTCACCATAACAACACACATACATACAGCATCCCACACCACCGCGCAGCTGTTTCCAATAGGCAGACTAGACCATTTCCCAGGGACCCATCAAGTCCACCCTCTGTAGGGCCCCCCCCCTGATTGTCAGTCCCATCATTGTAAATAAAGCAATATCTTGCCTTGGGGCCCAAATGGCTAGAACCGCTGCTACCCACACCATCACATTCCTGTTTCTAAGTTGCCTCTGATGTTAACGAAAGAACAAGAAAGGGCTGAGTGTCCTCAATGTGAGCGAGCAAGCCCTTTTCTATCGCGGTTGAGTTATTCCCCTGATCTCAGCACCTTCCTGCTCTGTGAGCGTGGAGCCACCTCTGCCTGGTCAGCAGGACGGCTGCCAGTGACTCACGGGCGAGAGCAGAGCAGAGCAGAGCAGAGAGTTGACCTGTCCGGCAGGCGCGCAGGTCACAAACCCCCCGCATCTACATCAGCAGGCGGAGCCTCTTTTTTTACCTTTGGGAGGAAAATCATTATCTGTTTAAATCCATTAATGCCACAGTGCACAGAAAAAGAGGCATGTGTGAAAACAAAGCACATATTGTTTTGCATTTATTTATTTAGGCCTATAAAGCGCTATACAAAACTTGTGTATTATTATTGATATTATTGAATTATAATGTATTTGTTTATTTGTTTGTTTCTGTCTTTGTTTCATCTATTGTATTACAAGAGACATAAAAACGATGGTAGCAGTTGCCTTTGAACAGTTCTGCCTTATTTTATAAAGTACTCAATTATCTCATAGATCAGGACGTTTACAGATCAATACAATCTAAATGAGTAAGATATATGGCAAATATTATAAGCTTAAAGCTTAAAAAAAAGCGTTTTCACTTCCAACCTGTCAACATGAAAGCTTTGAATCTCTTTTTTTTTGTAAATCTCCCTTGGCTATTCAGTGTGACAGCATGGTCAACTGCTGCAGGCTACACTGAGGGTATTAACGGAGTTGTCAGTATAGTTGAAAATCACCCTGGCACTTCTGACAGAGGTCAAGTTCGTACAGCGATCAACTTAGTATATGCACAGACTTTACCCATCGCATCTAATTCCACTGCTCCCTTTTGTGTGTCTCCATGGAGTAAACTTGAGACATCGAAAATCCTGCAAGTGTTCCACAGATGTATCCGCCTCCCTCATCACTTGGCAACCAACTTATCTTGTGGACTTGGTCACCAAGATGATGGAGGTTGCCATGGAGATCATTATATATGATTAGGGAGGAGTGATGGACAGTGACCACATGCCAGTTCTTCACCTTTGCCTTCAATCACTCCCTGACCACCCACCCACCCTCTGACTCTCCTATTGCCATTGGCGGCTCTTCAAGATGGGAAATAGACCCAGAGTAATGCAATACGACCTGCCATGAACTAAGTTGAATGTGTGTGTGTGTGTGTGTGTGTGTGTGTGTGTGTGTGTGTGTGTGTGTGTGTGTGTGTGTGTGTGTGTGTGTGTGTGTGTGTGTGTGTGTGTCTGTGTGTGTGTGTGTTTGTGTGTGTATGTATGGGTGTGTGTGTCTGTCTGCTTTGTGCTGTGTTTTTATTTATTTATGATTTCACCAAGCTGTTTGAGAAGAACACAGCCAGACACACCGCACTAATTACTCCAGTTCCCTATTTACTTGTTCGCTCGTGTGTGTGTGTGTGTGTGTGTGTGTGTGTGTGTGTGTGTGTGTGTGTGTGTGTGTGTGTGTGTGTGTGTGTGTGTGTGTGTGTGTGTGTGTGTGTGTGTCCTCCTCTGCATCATTTTTCTCTCCTCTTCTTCCTCAAGCCCACACTGCCTCAGCCTCCAGACTGACAATGACTCAGCTGAGCTCACCGACTGCGTTAAGAAGTCATCAAACGGTCTCACCGCAGGCAATTTTCCATCACATCCTAACTAGCAACACAAACAAAAGTAAAAAAAGAAAAGAAAAGCAATTGGTCTGAAATCGTCTGCAACTCCTCAAACTGTCTGCAACGGCAAGCAGCCCACTGATCACATTTACAAATGCAGACCACATCTCACCACTCTATTGCAATAGAACATTATCTGGGGAGAACTCTGATTTCAAACGTAGCAGGGTAATACAGTGTTGGGTACAGCAAACCAGTGAGTTGGGTTACTGTGTGACCTAACTAATAACCCAATCAGTGGAGTAGCATAATGTACCCCCACTGTACCAATATTTAGTTTAGAACACTGAAATGTTGCACTGGTAGTCTGGCAAGCTAGACAAAAAAACATGAAAATATTAGCCTGGAATCGAGCGATTTAGATAGCTGAGGCCATTGGGTTAGAACAAACTACTGTTGTTTTGATTTGAATTGCCTTTACACTGCTTTGGCCAATGCTAAGGTCAATCAAGCAACCGCTTTTTGTTAGCTTTTGTTAGCGTTCTGACAAACATCACCCCTGGAAATTCAGTGGGGAAATTGGTGATTAGTGGGCCTGGGCTGGTGCCTGCTGTGGTGATCATACAAGGACCAGGGCTAGACCAACTCGCGAGCAGAGATGTCAAAATTAAAAGTAAAAAAAAAAAACACAGCTTCCTTCCGACACAAGTAGCTTTTCTGAGTAACCAATAGACCTGTGTACTTGTCTTATGATCAGCTAACTCTGCACTGGTTAGATCAAGTTTGTGGTGGGTCCTTGTTAGGTTTTCAGAGTTTTTCAATGACAACACAGTCTATCTATCGCATTAGGTAGGCCTACTATGGAGTAAATGGTGTAACAGCTACTGTATGTAATGCCATGTGCTAGTGTTGTAATTACACCACAACATTTCTTTTACTTTTACTTTTGACACCTCTGCTCCTGAGGTTAAGGTACGTCTATAGGCTATTTCACAGTTTTTTTTTCTCTATGGCACTGACCGCAGATGAGGTGATGTTGACCATAATTGTCATGCTGATTTCATATTTATTTTCAGCGGCCATGACTTAGTGACCTCTGTCTAAATGGCTGAGGAGTGTGTGTTTCTACTGCTAAGCTCCTCTTGAAATGCTAAATAACAGCTCAGCCTGTACATTCTAAAGAACTGGACAGTGGAGCTGTGTTATGTTGTATCCTGTGATAGCCTTAAAAAGCTACTGCTCCAAGGTTTCAGCGCTAACATCTGATTACTGTTGGACCACATTATTGGTAGCAAATACTGCAAGTACTGCTACTACAATGACATCTACTGTTGCTACTGCTGCTGCTGCTGCTACTACGACGACTACTACTAATACTACTACTACTACAACTAATAATAATGATAATAATTAAAAAAAATAGTAATTATAGTTGTATTTCACAAATCATGTAGCTTAAAAATGCGTATCAACAGCATGCCTTTCTCAAAGACACTTCAGCCATGCGAGGCATTCGTATTAGCTAGCCTTTATTTACTTGCATGTGTTTTCAACCCCCGACCCTTCGATCCGCCACCGACTTCAGCAATACGCCTCTTGTTTATTAAACCTGATGGCATAGTGACGTTTGATGGGGACGGAGTAAAGATCCTCGCAGGCAATCTTTTGTGTGTTTTGTGGGCGGTAATTGGCTGTCTATTCCTCCTGGCGCGGGCCTGTCCTGAGGTGAATGACTTTGGCAAACTGATGGCCTCCATCAGATCAGCACAAGAGGAAAAGTCAAAGGAGGGGCAGAGAGAGAGAGAGAGAGAGAGAGAGAGAGAGAGAGAGAGAGAGAGAGAGAGAGAGAGAGAGAGAGAGAGAGAATTTAAGTTGGACAGCATGGCACACACAGACAGACTGATTGGCACAGAATGGTAGGTTTGATTTTCTCTGGGAAGGGAAGGGAAGGTGAAGGACAAGCTAAAAGAAAGAGGGATGCAAGGGAGAGGTTTATCAAGAATGATGGGGGGACAGGGAGAGGATGTTTAGCAAAGCAAGCAGTGATTAGAGAAGAAAGGCTGCCTGTCTAGGCTCACCCCGCCATCCTCCACCACCCTCCCTTTTCAGAGAAGTCAAATAAACCATATAGCTGCACATTGCTTTTATATGTCTTGCAGCTATTGAAAGAAACAACATCCCTACTGACATATTCTAATTTCCTTTCCCAGTTGCTGTATGTCTCTTAGTCAATCACTTGTAAGACCCACTGGGCCTGATCAAACAGAATCCTGTGATGTTTGAATTTTTGCTTCAATATATCCTATTTGTATTGACATTTATTGCAGCCTTCCTTAAGATATCACGACAGGTCCATAGGCTGAGTGGTCTGGATTCACATCAAAATCAGGAAAAGTTGACAAAGAATCTGTCTACATACATAGTATAAATAGCATACAGACCGTCAGGTAATTACCAAGTGCTCTCCATGCAACAACCCAAACAATTCAGACTTTGAATCTTAGAGTGGGGTACCACACTGTCTGTCAGTTGGTGTGATCAAAATGAAACCATGTATGAAAGTTTGCTGTACTGTATGACCCTTTTGCTTTATGCTTTACATATAAGCTATCTTGTTGAAAGGTTTACAAGTAAAATGGTCTGCAGCCTGGTTGCCTGGTTAACACCAGACCTAATCACGAAACGATTGTGTAGAACTAAAGGCAGTGTGGGAGTTCCCAGGCTAGCAGCCTGGAGTATGACGTACATCATCTAATTTGATTTCTTATGGCACATGTATCCTTGGATTTTTCGAGAACTCCAGTTCAGGGCTTAGTCCCTATAGTGACGGGGAGTAAGAGATGTCCAACCGGGACTTGAGCCCGGATCTTCTGCGTCAGTGAACCAGGGCTCTGACCGCTACACCAAAGAGCCTGGCTCGTTGACATGAAAATCAGAACACACCCACGACCCTAATAATGGTCACTCCATCACAGTCCCATCGATGGCAATAGCTTGAATGTTAATACTCAGTGAACAGAACTGTGGCTCAGAACACACCGGATTCTGGGGAAGTGAAGGTGTGATGATTAGGGGTAAACTAAAGACCTGTCCTTAGAGGATCTGGCAGAAGTGCCACTGAGGTACCCAGAGCATGGCATGATCCTCACTGTTGCCCTGGCACTGTCTTCATGGCTGTCCTCAGGTCAAGTAGGAGATAGGTTCGGCGCAAGTTAAATGAAGGTTGCACATTCGTTATGTGCAGTATGTATGTATGTATGTGCAGTAGAGTGCATAATGAAAAATGGAAAATCGCTTTTACTCCAAGCTCATTTCCCACAGAATGGTATTATGGGGACCTCAAGGTCATATGCTAGGGCACTTACTCTGGTGAGGTTCAGCTGGAAGATGAGTGTGGAAATGGAAATCAGATGAATGTACAGTGGAAGAGGATGTTAAGTGCATACATGTCCTGAAATGTACTGCCTTATGAAGAGAATACATTTACATATTTTTCCCCAAGCAAACATGGTCTTACAGCCACTAGGATTACCAGGATTGATACATCTATATCCCCAATGTCATGGTGTTTAAGTTATCACATTTTAGAACCATATGTTTTTGGGCTACTTTTTCAATGACAATTGACTGCCTGATGAAAATGTAAATGCTCTGCAGTGTAGTGTTTGAAGGGCAACTGAATAACTTCCTTCCTTGTGGAATTGTATGCCTTTGTGGATGGATGTGAAACTCAGCCACTTACAGAAGCACGTAGCAGAGATGACAACAGCAGACCGTGATTGAGATGAAAAAAAGTAGATTAATACCCGCTTAATTGTGATTCCCACAAGAACCACTGCACAGCACATATTCCTGTAAGGCTAGTGCAGAGAGGAGCTTGATAACTAGGCCTATTCAGCAACTAGCCAGAATGCCAGCAAACTCTACCATTGCTGTTGTACTGTGGATGACTGACTGACTGACTGACTGACTGACTGACTGAATGAATGAATGAATGAATGAATGAATGAATGAATGAATGAATGAATGAATGAATGAATGAATGAATGAATGAATGAATGAAATTGTAGTATTATTATAGTTGAACAACACTGGACAAAAATTAATGATTTTTGAAAAGGGCCCACCAATGATACTAGAAAAGAAGATTATAGCCTTAGATAAAGGGCCCAGTAGTTCATGACTAATGGTGATGATGAGATAAGCAATGTGGTGAGAAGGTAGGTTCTCTCTAGACCATGGCTGAAGACTGCTTGAAAAGACATTAGATAGACCACAAAGCATGATAATAAATAAACGTGCCATTGGCATCTTTCCTTCCTAAACAACTCTTAATGGCCCAGAGCTGGCATATCCTCCATTATGTAGCCTAATGTGAGAAATACTAGGCAAGTGCTAACCTGTGCTACGGTGGGGGAAGCACTTCAATTTCTCAGACGAGTCGACTATCTTACCCGCTGAGTTCGCTGGTGATCTGTAGATGGAGAAGTGGCTGACAGGCAGTGTTGCCAGATGTGTCTGATCAAATCCCGCCCAAAAGGTTCTCAAAACTGCAGAAAAAACGCCACAGACGGCCATCCCAAGTAGCCCAATTGGGCGGGTAACCGTCCAATCTGGCAACACTGCTAGCAGGTTGCTCAAAGGCTTCTTTTCATCCTCTCCTCTCAGAAAAGACTTTCCTTTCATCCAAACCCAATTGCACCTCTTTCTGTGAGTGATTTTAACAATGTTGTTAGCGTACACGCGACAGGAGTGACAGCAGGTGGGTGGTTTGGTTTGAAAAAAAAAAAAAAGTTGAGCTCCATGTTCAAGCTGCTTGGTGTGAAATTCTACCTCTGAATGTAAGCTAGGTAATTTTAGAGCCAACAGTGTAACATGTACTGTACTGCAAATTGGCTTCTTAATTATAAAGTGTGTTAAGGTACCTTTTGTCTGGCACGTTTTCTTTCGTTGGTGATGCAAATAACACCTTACTTTTTCAAACAGGATAGAAAAAGACTGAAGGTCTAGCAAACTATGATCCCAATTTTCTGTGAAAACAAAATGAAACAAAAAAAATATGTAATGACTTCCTTGCAGTATTCTGAAAAAGCTAGGAGCACTTGTGCAGTTAAATGGGCGTTGGATTTCTTGACAGTTTGTCTGCAAATGTATCTTGTCTGCTATTCTAAACCTTACTGTAATGTATATATGAACCACAATTTGACGGAGAATTTTTAGGTCTATTTTCTGCAACACACAGGAAGCCCTTTATCACATTGTCAATATTATTCTGCTGGAAGACAAAAAATGTGGGTGTGTCTTATTAAAAATATTCACACTGGGTGTCACCTTTTATTATATAAAAAACCCAAATTCACACAATGCAAACTGCTGCACCAATATACCCAACAAATGACCTTTCTCTGCACAGATGCAAGAGGAAAAAATGCTGCAAAAAGTTTATGATCCAAAATAGCAACATAATAGTATTAACAACAAAATGGTGCAGACATGTTTGCTTCACCATTTTTCAGTCACACAAGACTAGACTAGGCAGGTGATTTATCGCGAGCGATTTGATTCATTCCTATCTTTGGCAGCTGAACCATTTGACATTTTAACATAGATGTTTTCATCTGCCAGACTGGCAGCTTTGTGAAATAAGGACTCTGTTAGCCTTTGGCCTGTTTTCTGTTAGTCCCGCGTTTCCTCATATCAGAGCTACGGTGTGTGTGTGTGTGTGTGTGTGTGTGTGTGTGTGTGTGTGTGTGTGTGTGTGTGTGTGTGTGTGTGTGTGTGTGTGTGTGTGTGTGTGTGTGCGCGTGCGTGCGTATGTGTGTGCGTGTTGGGCTCACTTTCGTCCGTTAGTCCTGTGTTTCCTCATAG
>NC_085865.1:31426221-31428721 GCF_034702125.1 Engraulis encrasicolus | reverse complement strand
CCTCAAATAACCCCCAAGAAAAAAGTGCTGAAAATCTTTCCCTTATAGGAAAAAAGGGCACATTCATTCCACTTTATCATTCCAGGAAAAATGCTACTTCAAGCATCTTGTAGGGAAGGATTAAGTATAGTATTTGCTCAACATGCATAAAGCAAATATCAGAGAAAGGTGGGATTAAGAGCTGCCCAGGCTTTTTTGCTGTCTTTGACAGTGTACGGTACTAAAACAATTTGGTACTCCGCTATAAATGACAGAGACATTCCAGTATTATTTTTAAAATGTGTTGTGAACCTTATTGCTTTTCGATGATACAACATAGTCAATCAATCAATCAATCAATCAATCAATCAATCAATCAATCAATCAATCAATCAATCAATCAATCAATCAATCAATCAATCAATCAATCAATCAATCAATCAATCAATCAATCCTTTTCAGCATTTCAATATTTTTTCAGCCAAAGTTGATGTGTGACAGACAAGAAAACTTTAATTTTTGACAAGCTCAGCAGGCAGCAGGCTCTTCCTCTCTTTCCCCATGTATAGGCCTAAGATAAAAACAGCAACGTGCTAGCTAGCTAGTGAGATGCTGGGTCTTTAAAGCTACACAGTTGTAGCATATGTGCTAATTCTCCCATGTCGCTTCACATGCAGGCTGTTGTGCGGGAAGGTGGGCTCCCTTCACGGTTGGTTTAATGTATTTTTGGTGTGAAGATATGTAGTGTATGTGTCTTGTTGCTGACGCCACTTAGAACCCTGTTGTGGCATCGTTGGTCCACAGTCGCCGTGGGCTCGTGAGGGTGGGGGCGGCATGGGCGTACGACTCATATGCGTAGCCAGGCAAACTGAAAAGTAAAGATGCAGTTCTGTGCACTTCTTGCAATTTGTTTGTGCAAACTGCTGTGACTGATGTGACTTAACTTTGTCGCAGTATCGCTGGAGGCATGCATACATACATATGGCGGGCGGCCCTTGTGATTGACTGCTTGTGTGCCTGGTCAGGCAGGCCGAAGGTGACTTGGCTTGAAGCCACCACTTTTTCTGGCTTTTTTTGATGCAAGTTACTTTAATCACAGTCTCCTCGGTGCGCTATGCGCATCTGGAACCTGACGTGACTTGTGTCCCGGCTGCGACCATTCAAATTGGAGGCAATGTTTCCCTTTGTTTCTGTGAGAGTTGTATTATACAGGTGTGTAACTATGAAGTATCTCCCCTAATGGTATATTTCTCGTTAAATAGGCTACACACAGGAACGCGCGCCATTGTCAACAATGGTGCAGCACCACTAGAGGCGGAACCACTGTTTTCTTCCCGAGTTGATTTATTTCATTTTATTTGTGACATTCGAGACAATGGGGCTTGTACAATAGAGCACTGCATTGAAACTGTGTATAGTGTAGTAGCTATATCGGGGACGTGGGTAATTAGTATTAAACCCATGGGCAGTATGCCAACCTTTTGGATGGTATCTGGTTGCTGTAGTGGGAGACCAAAGGCAGCATAATCTAATACAAGTGTGTGTGAGTGGGGGTGTGGCTAATCCAGACTGTGCCTATGGGCAGTTACGTTTTTTTTGTTTCTTTAGTTTGTGTTCCTTTTTATTCCTGTTGTGTTTCATTTACTAATATTGTTTGCCATGTCATACTGTAGTTTGTCCTTTGTCAGCCAGTCGTGCAACGGCACATCTGCACAATTTGCACATTTTATAATTGTTATTTGCACATTCCTGTCCTCCTGTCTTGTCAATTTTCACATGATCATGATGAGTTCTACACATTGTCTTTAACTGAGTCCATGAGGCAATTCTTTTCATAAAAGAGAAAAATCATTGAAAGAAAATAAAAGCTCTGAATTGTTTGCCAGTTGTAGGCCTATTCCTAGTTATTCATGTTAACATGTTGCAGGAAAGTAGAATCAAGAGTCTGATGGTTGGGATCTCTCACCCTTACTGTAACAAATGAGAGTGGCGTAGTCATTACTGGTAGCAAACTGGTAGTCAAACTGGTAACAACAGTGATGTAACGGTGGCCACATTGGGTATAGCATATAGGCCGATGTGGTACAATATACATGTATGTCATACCGTATATGCAATTCTCATTATTCATTAGAGCACATATTGAGAGAAATAAATACACTGGCTCAAAGGATTAACCACAGTAATTAGTTCCGCACACAATTATATTGGTCAGTAGTACAGTGTATCTGTCTTATACTGTAATAGGGTCTATCCTTCGAGTCTCAATTCAGCTTGCACATCAATGGATAGAAAGCTAACTTCTGCAAATAGCATGCTATTTATGTAATCCCATATGAATCATACACTGTATTTATATCACTTGAGGAAACAAAACAAAACCTCTGGGTTTCACATGTTATCGACTGATTGTTCACCATGGTTGTGTAGCTTATTCCTGTCTTCTTCTGCTCCAGTAAGTGTGCTGGGATCTTACGGTGTGTGAGAAGCCCTATTTCTGATTACATGTGCTACATTGGCT
>NC_085865.1:31388721-31421221 GCF_034702125.1 Engraulis encrasicolus | reverse complement strand
GAATATGAAGATGATTGAGCATGGTAATTAGCATCATGTGGTTTAGCTGCCTATCTGAAATCAAGACCTGGTGTATTTGTACTCATTGAGGTCAGGTTTCCCTCCTCTGCTGATCAGCTCAGACCAGTGTTTCCCAACCTTTTTTGTCTTGCGTACCCCCTTAGCCTTTTTGTCATACCATGAGTACTGCCTCACTCATGCTCTGTCCCAATGTGTCTGTGCTCCATGCATTTGTTCATTTTTCCAAGTACCCCCTGCAGTGTGCTCGCGTACCACCAGTGGTACACGTACCCCTGGTTGGGAAACACTGGCTTAGACAACAGGAGTGCGATCTGGCAAAGAAATAGGATCCAATGATATGATAAGATAGTGTTTCTTACCACCATCTACAATAATCAAATGGCTGGACCTAGTATGTCATACACATACAGTACAATAATGTTGTTACTGTAATTAGGCCTATGTAATAAGTGAAGTAAGACATTGAATATATATAATAGTAATTATGTTGGCCATCATCACATGGTGTTCAATATAACTGAACTGTGCGTGTGCGTGCGTGCGTGCGTGCGTGCGTGCATGCGTGCGTGTGCACATTGAACATGAATAGGAGTAAATATTGTATAGAGGTCAGTGAAGGAGACCAAATATTTGCTGGCCAGATGGACACCAACAGACAGCAGCAGCAAACTCTAAACACACAACAACAAAAAATGCTGGATGCAGAACTGGTTGAGGAATTGACAAAGGCTCCCTTACAAAAATGGAACATGGTTTTACTATGAGAACTAAACCATGGTTTTTAGTTATTCATATTTGCCACGTTTTTTTGAGCACGGTTTGTGGTTTAACCATTTATTGACTATAGTTCAACCATGGTTTAACTATGGTTACACTAAAAAACATGATTGACTATAATCCATGGTAAATCTATGGTAAAACCATGATGAGTTTCCATAGTAGAAGTATGGTTAATCTTTGTAAGGGCTACTACTACAGAGACTGGATAAGATAATGATACTCCTAGAATCTCTGCTACTACTTTACATCTTTGTAAGGGCTACTACTATGACAGCTACTGTACTAGAACTATGGTTGGTTGATAGTAGGCCTACTCAGAATCACCATGAAATGTGGTAGTAAAACCATGGTTACTGCATTAAAACCATGGTCGACTTTTGTAAGGGTAGAGTAATCATGACATACCATGGTAGAACCATGTTACTACATAAAAATCACAATAATACCACAGTAAGCCATAGTACAATTATGGTAGGTTCAGAGTACTTAGAGTAATCATGACATACCATGGTAGAACTATGATAATCATAGCAATACCATAACAAACCATGGTCCATTTTCACAAGTGCTGGGTGCCACCACAGATCATTAACAAATAGAAAAAGTCTGAGAAAGAGGTAAGCAAAAGTGAAAATTGGTGGCTTTTTTTGTTACTCGATAACATGATATTACTCATAAGAATCTTAGGAAACCGGTAGAACTTTCATTGGCACCATTCTGAAGTACCTTGTTCAATGTAATGAATGAATCTAACAATTTTGATTTTAGTTTTAATTACACATTGGAGTTCAGTGAAACAAAGGGGCCAGGCTATAAATTGTACAATATAATATAATATAATATAATTAATATAAATTTGTTCTGCCCAAAATGCTTGTGAAGGAGTGAGCCAACACAATTTGCTATTGAATTCCAAGGCACCTCAAGTTGCCAACACTTTCTCAGCTTACAGGCAAACAAATAGGATGTTATATGCAATAATGTTTTTTTGTCTCTCTGACTAGCTACACCTATGCAATTATTATGAAAACAGGATGCATGATTGATTTGCACTTTTTAAAAATTCTATGGTGGTGGTTCAATTTTGTGTTAGTACTTTGGAATGACAAAACAAACTCGAATTTGAATGGGCATTAGAATTGCAACCAAGTGCAGCACCCACCCTACACAAGCAAGAACCACAAACCAGAGCCACATTACACAGGGACGCCATGTGGAGTTGTTGTGTGTAGTTAATCAATGTTCATGTATTACGCTTATGGCAGTATAGGGTTGCAAGGTGTACTGCAAGAGAGAGAAAAAGTCGGATGGGAAGAGACAGTCACAGTTGGACGTGTCATTGGGAGAGAGATGATGTGACTCTTGGTGTCTGATCTGTGTTCATTGGTATGCCTTTGCGGCTGGCTTCATTTAGCTAGGACTCTTGATGAGAACATGAATAATGGATGGGAGAGGCTCAATAGCACATTTGGCTGGATCGGAACCAGGTGTGTGTGTGTGTAAGAGTGTGTGTAAGAGTGTGTATGTGTGTGTGTGTGTGTGTGTGTGTGTGTGTGTGTGTGTGTGTGCGTGCATGCGTGCGTGCGTGCGTGCGTGGGTGTGTGTGTAAGAGTGTGTGTGTGTGTGTGTGTGTGTGTGTGTGTGTGTGTGTGTGTATATATGCGTATGCTTGTGTGTGTGCGTGCGTGAGTGCGTGTGTGTGTGTGTGAGAGTGTGTGTGGGTACGTGCGTGCTTGCATGTGTGCGTGTTTTGGAGAAAAGTGGCCTGTTCGTCAAAGCATTTGGAATTACCTGCCCTCAAACAGCACAGAGGCAAGTGGGACACTAGCGCAGGATTTGAATGGTTTTAATAGCAGACAGTGATTTAATAATAACAGACAGTGGTTGAGGGATGACACTGCACACCAAACATGGCAAGCTTTCTTTAAACATTTAAACGAATGTGTATGTGATAGCTCTAAAAATTATAATAATTAAAAAAAAAACGTGCTGAAAATATGTGAGTATATGCTTTAAAAAAATCTCCTGTCTGTGAAATACTGTTATGAAGATATATGACTTGGGGGTCCATTGGAGCTGATTGTACATAAGGCCCAAAATTTGTAGCTACGCCCCTGATTGTGCCACAGCAGACCCACAGTGTACCACACATTAGCAACTCTGAATCATGCCAAGATCATAACTCATATCTCTTTACAGAGCAGAAACCTCAAAATAAACAATGACACATCCCTTAACACAGACAGTTGCTCTATAAAATCCAGATGACCTATTTCTCTATTAGTTTAATAGCATTCGTTTTATTAGTGTTGTATAACCTTCAAATACTTTTTATCCCTTTACAGTGCTATAGAGTGTTCCCTGCATAGCCTCCACAAGACATCATTCAGTGGCACACTCAATAGCACATAATAGGTGACTCATTCCGTGTGACGGAGGGGCAAAAATAAAACATGCCTCAACCCCCCACCTCTCTATCTCCCACCCTCACCACCGGGCCCGTTGACATCTTTGACCAGGCCCAGGACAAAAAAATACATCTGAAATTCCCCTCAACCCCATTCAATACATAGCCTACGTACATGTAATGGGGACCCAATGCTGCCCCCTCCCCCTCTCCCTGGGCCCGGGACAACTGACCCCTTTGCACCACTTCCCAGTCGGTTTCCCTGCGCACCACAGAATATTTCTCAGCTGCCATTTTATTGATCGTAGTGCTTGCGCTCTCCCCATATGGTGCACAATAAGGCACATAGATAATCGAAACGGGCAATACAGAGGTACAGGGTTGAGGTGGAGAACAAAGACCTCCACAAGGTGCCAAGCAGCGCCGTAAGAGAGAGTAGAGAGAGAGAGGTTCCATTGGCCCATTGTTTCCGGGTTCTATTAATGCAAGGGGGAGGGGGGGAAATCCCCCTTTAGGCAGACCTAGGCAGACCTAAGGACTGTTCTATTCAATGCTAGGAGTATTATGACACGCCCCTTTAGGCAGACCGGAACCTGGTCATGTTAGATGCCCATAGCAACCTATTACATTGGCATATCTCTATATACTTAAAGAATCTCCAGCGCCGTATTCTGGACTTGTATTAGAAATGCCGCTTCAGGTTCACCGCACTGTGCTGTGCTGTGCTTGCCAGCGCATGTTACCAACATGTCTACGCTTGTCAGCCATCTGCCTTTATAGGAGCATCTTTCATGTCATGTTTTGGTAAATGTGTCTGTTGTGTACGGGAGAGAGAGAGAGAGAGAGAGAGAGAGAGAGAGATAGAGAGAGAGAGAGAGAGAGAGAGAGAGAGAGAGAGATAGAGAGAGAGAGAGAAAGAGAGAGAAATAGACACACACACACAAAAAAACGACAGACTGACAGACAGTGTGTGTGTGTGTGTGTGTGTGTGTGTGTGTGTGTGTGTGTGTGTGTGTGTGTGTGTGTGTGTGTGTGTGTGTGTGTGTGTGTGTGTGTGTGTGTGTGTGTGTGTGTGTGTGTGTGTGTGTGTGTGTGTTATTATTGAAAGGGATGAGGGTGAATTTCATTTCTAACTCTTCCGTCTTTCTAGGTTTGCTGAACACGGTTGTTTCTTGATGACTACTGATAATATAAAAATATCATCATAGAAAATCAATAGCGGAACACTCTGATCATATTCCACCTGCACACACCAATAAACCAGTGAATTCAATCCATATTTTAAATGAGCACTTGTTACGTGACGGAGCTAATGACAGCACGCAGATACGTAAGGGTTAACGTTCGGCGAGAAGGTCGCTACCGTGGAATAGCAGCACGACAGAGAGAATCTATAGACCCCGACGCGGAGCGGAGGGGTCTTGTTCTCTCTGAAGTGCTGCTATTCCACAAAGCGACCGACTCGCCGAAAGTTAACCCGCTTATTATATGGATATACTTAAATGATTCACACATGGCGGGGACATTTCTTTAGGCCAATTTAATGTTAAGATTGTTGCTGCGCAAAACAAAACAGTGCCGTTGTGGAACACCGCTAGGCAACAGCTAGGTAGGCTAGCCAGGACAACAGGTGTTGTCTATCACAGCAGCTGATTAGAGTGACAAAAGACCGGACCCCCTGCGGAGTGATATGAAACATTCGCTTTAGCCACTGACTTGTATACAAGCCAGTGGCTTTAGCAGTGAACGTCTTGTTGCCATTGACAGCGGTAGCCAGGACAACGCTGTCTATCACAGCAGCTGATTAAGTCTTGTTGAAAAGTCGCTTTAGCAGTGAAAAGTCTTGTTGCCATTGACAGCGGTCTGTTATAGACCAACCCGTCCGTTATCGAAAAATAACAGACGTCCGAACGTTGGGGAGCCCCGTTGAAATGAATAGAGCATTCGACAGATGACGTCACAACCATATAATACATATGTATAACACACTCCTCTAAACATGATAAAGGAGTCACGTGTCAAGGTGTGAATCAATTATCTTCATCATACTATTTGGGATCACATCTCTAGAAGTTTAACTAAAGATTTAAAATATGGTCATCACATGTGACCAATGCAATAAATTGGGATCAAGTCAGATCTCCTAAATGGGCCTGAATTTCCACTGAGCTCCATTTTCCTGATTTCCTAAAGGGGCATGGCTGCTATAGGATTGCAGCTTAGAACCTTATGTCACATTGATTCTGTAAGAGGCTCCTTATGAACCGTCAAGTCAAGTCAAGACGGTTTTATTGTCAATTTCTTTACATGCGCTGGTCATACAAAGCGTTGAAATTATGCTTCTTACTTTCCCGTGCAGACAGACATAGACTCTAGACTCTAGGTGTGGACATAGACAATTAGACATAGACAGTATATACATAGGCCTACATTACACCTAGAGCACCTATACAATACCCATACAGATATATACAATCACTACCTTATCAAAAGTCTCTGGTTTAACTGCTCTTCACTGTCACAGCCCCATTTCTGGAACGTTTCATTGCTAGTTGGTTGTAACACCATGGCCTCATGGCCACACTAAGCTGCCACTAACTGCAACACTTTCAAGAAGCGCACTCCAGAACAGTTTTAGGCTGAACATTTTACCATTCTCTTTGTTCACAAACTGACACATTGTCACACTTTAGTCCAGTGTAGTTAAAAATAAATAATTTTATCAATTGAATAACTAAACTAAACCAAAATATACAACAAATAGGTTGAGCTTAACAATCCCAGTAGTGCACTGCCTCATACACCTGGACTACTGTAGGCCTATAGAGACTGATTGAGGACTGTAACTAGGTTATCACTTTCTTCTTTTTCTTCTTCTATCATTTTCTTCTCTATGTAGTTGTGAAAGCGGGAACACAGACAAAAAAATTGTGTGGCCTGTGTCAAGGGGGGCTTGGCTGGCATCTACCAGGGTATGGGGGGCATCCCAACCTTTACAATGGCATGGGTAAAGGTTGGGAACCCTGGCCTTACTTAAGTCATCTGTAAAAGGGTGTGGTCTAGAACTCCTAGTTTCTGAACCATCACAACAGAAGTTGATGAAGTTCCCTTGGGTAAGCAAAGAAACGTCTTTCAAGAAGTTCAATTTGTTATGACTTCCTCCCTTTCCTCTGCACATGCCGGTTCTAATCAGATGGAATCTTGGATCCCTTCTTTTTCTTTTAGAGCAGGCATTCTCAAACTTCAGCACACCAAGGCCCACTTTGAAATGTGAAAAAACTCTGGGGCCCACCAAACCATATAGCCCAATAACATAATAACTTATTATATTATATTATGTATTCTATTATATTATATTATATTATATTATATTATATTATATTATATTATATTATATTATATTATATTATGTATTCTATTATATTATATAATAGAGGGCCGTGGCCCATAGTTTGAAAATCACTGTTTTAAAGATATAACAGAGCTACTGTAAGCTCTGCATACCAACCGCTACTAATATGGAAAACACAATGGCTAATTAAAAGCCCTCAAAGAGACAATCTCAGTCAATCATTGTGGTTTATAATTAACCAGCGCTGTGTGTTGTAAACCAACTGTCTTCTCAACTTGCTGTGGTAGAGCTGGTTCTTCTCAATTAGTATGGCAGCGTGTATCCCAGAGGAGTATGGTAGGCAATCACAATACGTAACATACATTATGCTGCACTGCTTACCATTGTTCTGACAAGAAATGCATGCTAGATGCTATCTTGTTATCTTTCCATAACATGTTATTTTGTCATAACATGAATTTCTAATCCTAACGTCACTAAATCTTCATTTAAAATACTGAGTGGGCGTTGTGAACTTCCAATAAATTACAAATTACAATAGCCTATTCTCATAGCAGTCTTTCACGATATGACTGAAATTATTTGAAGTTGTTGTAATGATGATATGCGTCACCATATCAATTTTGTTGTAAACAAGAGGACCAGCTTTCTAACTTCAGGGAATTCAAAAGGAGGTTTGGGAAAAGAAATGAAAATTGCATTTACCTTGTTGTCCTTATGTGTAGTGTAGCTTCCTTTTATATACCTACAAACAGATGATAGACTAGATGCTGACAGACCTGAAACAATGCTATAACACTGCACAGTAGGAAAGGTGTGACATTTTCTTTGGGCGTTGGGAAATTGCTTTTCTATACCTGTGGAGTAACACCTGAACACATGTGGGAGCGCTATCCACAAGATTGAGGAGTGTGTTTATAGGAATGTTTGACCACTCTTCCAAAAGCACATTGGTGAGGTTACACACTGACATTGATTGAGGAGTCCAGTCTCCGCTCTACTTCATTCCAAAGGTGTTCTATTGCGTTCAGGTAAGGGCTCTGTGCAGGGCAGGCCAGTCAGGTTCAACCACACCTGCCTCTGTCATCCATGTCTTTATGGACCTTGCTTTGGAATTGCCCAAATGTTTTGGTATCCTGAAGCATTCAAAGTCCCTTTCACTGGAATTAGGGGGGCAAGCCCAACTCCCAACTCCTGAAAAACAACCTTACTGAACCCAGAGCTTTGCATTGCATTTGGCGATGTATGGACTGGAAGCAGTTGCTCGGCCATGGAAATACATTTCAGGAAGCTCTCTGCGTACTGTACTTGGGCTAATCTGAAGGTCACATGAAGTTCGGAGCTGTGGCAACAGCTGAACGTCAACCACCTCTCTGCACTATGCGCCTCAGCATATGCTGCCCCTTCTCAGTCACTTTACGGGGCCTTCCACTTCATGGCTGAGTTGCTGTCGTTCCTAAACTCTTCCATTTTCTAATTAAAAAAAACTGAAGGTTGAATGTTGAATACCTAGGAGTGAGGAAATTATTGGATTTGTTGCACTGGTGGCATCCTATGACAGTTCCACAATGGATTTCACTAAGCTCCCGAGAGTGGTCCATTCTTTCTTGCACAAATGTTTGTAAAAACAGTCTGCAAGCTTAGGTGCTTTATTATATACACCATTGGCCAGGCCAAGTGATTAGGTCACCTGATTCTGATCATTTGAATGAGCGAATACTTTTGATAGACTGATGTTTAATATACTAGTATATGTACCGATAAAGCATGCACTTGAGAACAAACTGTGAAATATGTAGGTGTATCAATCACTTACATTCCTCCAATCATTTTCCTTCAAATGCTCATCTTTTTTCCTCGCTATCGAATTGAAGGATGTGGTAAGCCTAACTAGATGGGAAATGGAAGAGAGGTAAAACATTTTTTTCATGTTTAACTAACCGTTACCGGACTCCAAGGTTTCTATAGGCTAGTGTTCACAATTCTAACAGATGTGTAAACAGAACTGCAGTACTCCATAGTGAATGGATTGTATGCCGAGTAGAGAAGCTTCCATTTTTTGTCATGTCATTTATTTATTTATTTCAAAACCACATAGGCTATACACTTACAGTAGACCTTGTCATGAGGGCATTAGTTGTGCGGAGACTGATGAGGTTAACAGCTCTAGAGATTGAGAATAGGTCCATTATGAACCACATGGGCTTACTTTGAGAACTCTGGAGTGTTCAAGGACGATCACTGAAAAGACACTAAAGGGACATTGATAAAAGCATTTCATACCACACTAGCTCACATTAAGTACTGGATTTCAAAATACCAGACCAGAGACCTGATTGTTATTTTCTACACTATATATCATATTTCAAAACCACACACGTGCACACACACACACACACACACACACACACACACACACACACACACACACACACACACACACACACACACACACACACACACACACACACACACACACACACACACACACACACACACGCCACACACACACGCCACACACACACACACACACACACACACACACACACACACACACACACACACACACACACACACACACACACACGCCACACACACACGCCACACACACACACACACACACACACACACACGCGCGCGCGCTGCAACATGATCTCCAAAAATTCTGTGCTCCTGGACACGGATGTTAAGGACACAAAATCCGTGTCCAGGAGCACGGATTTTGCCAAAATTCCGTGTTCCTGGACACAGAATTATTTTCCGTGATGGACACACAGAAGTGCTCTCTATACTCCCACAGCTCTATGTTTCCACAGTCTTGTGTTTTCTCAGGATTTTTCTAATTTCAAATATTTTTTCTCAAAAGGATTGTTTTGGTCTGGGCACAGCTAATTTTCTTTCATTCAGTATATGAGTTTGATAGCCTAGCAACCAACTGGAAAAGGTATTTCTCAAAAAATGAGAATGACAGGTTAAGGTTAGGGAATGTTTTGGTCAGGGCACAACTTAAATTGCTGCAGCATTATTTTGTTTAGGATTAGCATTTGGTATGTATTTTGTAATGATAGAGTTAACACAGTGCTGTGGTTATAGCCTTTAGAGAGCACTTCTTTGTGTCCATCACGGAAATCAATTCCGTGTCCAGGACACGGATTTCGTGTCCTTAACATCCGTGTCCAGGAGCACGGAATTTTTGGAGATCAGGCTGCACACACACACACACACACACACACACACACACACACACACACACACACACACACACACACACACACACACACACACACACACACACACACACACACACACACACACACACACACACACACACACACACACACACACAGTCTCTAGGGTCTGTGGTAACATCACTGGTTTACAAAATGTTCATCGATGTACGTATAGCACATACTGAGCTCCACATTAATGTATGTAGAAATACGCTCACAGTCATTATAATTGGGGAAGAAATGATAGCATTTTGATTGCAGAAATAATGTTTATAGGTAATGATGGATGGTAAAGCCGTCATTAACTCAAGGTATAACTTGAAACACAGTGGTATAACAGCATGTAAAGGTAGGTACCTGGCTCAAAACCCCAGCTTCGAACAGCCCTTTAGCGTGTCATATTCAGTGAAGTGCTTTGAGACCAAAGCCATACCGGGGGCATGCCAACAGAACGAAATGCACTTAATTAGTTTGCCAATGTTTCACTACTCTGACGTTCGGGTAATGGTGGTTGCCTTTCCTTTTTTTTGCGAAGCTACCCTGACAGCTGCGAGCTTAAACCAGAGTAAGACAAATAAATAATTAAATAAAAATAAATAAATGTATAAAAGCCCAGATGGTGATTGTGACAATGGGCTCTCACAGGAAGGCTAGTCTATACGCAGGCAGGTGATTAAGGCGTCTGTGCTGAAAAAAATGTGGCACATACTATAAGAATGAAAGAGAGCAATACAACTACATGGATCTTTCCTTGCACTGGTATAACATACTCTTTCCTTCATGAACATACAGTACATGTTCTATGTTAGTTAGTAAATGAACATTAAGGGCAAGGTACACCTTCTGTTTGTCAAAAAAAGACCCATACAGCATGTCCCCTTAGCACACGGTAGGCCTATATGAAGTGAAATAAGCATATGAGCTGAAAGGAACTTAGGCCAGAGATAAATAGAGAGGACAAATGGATGGTATGAAAGCCAGAATGACAAGCGTGAAAAAGAGAGAGAGAGAGAGAGGGAGGGGATCGTGAAGGAAGATGAAGAGAAAGAGAGAGATGGAGAGAAAGAGAGAGAGAGAGAGAGAGAGAGAGAGAGAGAGAGAAGCAGGGAAGGGGAGTGTGTGGTGAGAGTGTGTGAGATCACTTCATGTCTATCTCTGTGTGAGGGCCGCAGACTGGCTCTGAAATGGCTCTCGGGTGCGTCCGCAGGGAACAGCCGTTCAGCAGATTTGAGGATCCAACAAAAGCTGTCGCTAACAACAACAAAAAAATAAGCCCGTCACATGGGAGATGGCCATAACCCTCGCACAATAGGAGATGACAAGTCATTCAGCCCGGTACAACACGCACACTCTCATGCACACACACACACACACACACACACACACACACACACACACACACACACACACACACACACACACACACACACACACACACACACACAAACACACACACACACACACACACACACACACACACACACACACACACACACACACACACACACACACACACACACACACGCTATGACATACAGCAGCACACTGTCTGTCGCGGCACGCTGTCAAATTGTCATACACAGATGAACACACACACACACACTCTCACACACAAGCACAGATAGGGACACATGTGCACACAAGTACAAAAACAAGGGCACACATATGAACATCTATCCATCTATGCATTAAACACCTTAATTTCCTTCAGGATTAATAAATGTAGGCCTACTCTACTCTATGCTACTTCAAGCAAGCACACACACATTCACACGCAGATATGCACATACACATATGCACGCATGCGCGCACACACACACGCACGCAGGCACGCGCACACACAATATGAAATGTACATACAGTAGTACAACCAACAATGACACTGCATGTTCAGAATTTCTTTGCAATATACTGTATTAGGGATGCAAATTATCGATTAATTCATTAATCATTAATTGATAGCCTTATCGATCGACTTACGATTAATTGAAAAGCAGTGTTTTTCCCCCGAAATCTCAATGTTTCTAGAAAAAAACCTACTAAATCTAAAAAATGTATTAAAAATTGAGATAAAATACCACATTAAATTAGTTCTATTTCAATTATTTAATCCAAATGTGTTTTAAATATTCCCACTATTCATACCCCTCTTCACACACACTCTACACAGGCCCATTACACCTGGGTCTCTTGTAGGTTGAATTGTCGATTAATTGCGATTCATGTTTTTTAATCGATTAACGCATCGATCGATTAAAATCGATTAATCGTTTGCATCCCTATACTGTATACTGCATATCTATTCTGTGCTAGACAGGGGTAGACAGCAGTCCCCTTTAGACCACTACAGGGCCCCTGGAAGGATGCTGGTAACATAATTTGTCATTTTGGGGGACATCTTTCATGGGGCCCAACATTTTTAGCGGCACCCCTGGTTTCGTTAGCTACTTTGCTGGTTGCTATGCAATTACACATTGGCAACTCCGCAAGTTGCTGTTGCTAACAACTAAGGTTTTGAGTAGGGCAACCCTGGATTATGAATATAATGATCATCATTCCACATTTTTCCACTGCACAATGTACACCCTCTCTCTGTACAGAGACTCACTTCCCGCTTTGGGCATTATATGCTGTATTTCCTCTGACCATGATAGTAATGCTTTTTCAAGAGCAGCACTTTGAATTCTAGTTTATAAATACAACATAACACATCTCACCATCCCACATATTTGCACCTACCTCAATACAAGGACTCAACCCCCCCTACATAGTCATTTCAGCATCATGCTGTGTTTCCTCTTTGTCTGGCTGGGGGCTATTGGCCTGAATGTTCTTAAAAATGCAAGCTGAAGTGCAAACCCCATAACTAGCCTGCCAAATACAGACAGACAGACAGACAGACAGACAGACAGACAGACAGACAGACAGACAGACAGACAGACAGACAGACAGACAGACACACACACACACACACACACACACACACGCACGCACGCACGCACGCACGCACACACACACACACACACACACACACACAGCATGAGATCAATACGGGATGGTCTAATGGCGAGAGGCAAGGAGAAGAGGGGAAGCACAAAAGGAAAATAGCGGCCGCCTCACCATGTCATGAAACTGGTCTGTCAGCTCTAGCTAGCCTGGCTGGCGTGGACCAGTGGTTCGCAAAGTGTGGTCCGGGGACCACTGGTGGTCCGCAACAGAGCTCAGGTGGTCCGCAAAGGGATTTCTACTTTTGCAAGACACGCTAGCAGAAGGCTTTTTTTGTAACATTATTACAGAGCCAAACATGTCTGAAGTCTTTTCACCACAATGAGTAAGACTTGTAAATGTGAATAAAAATGAAGTGATCTGCATCAAAATTAACAGTGTCGAAATAGCACCTGTCAACTGTCAATTCAGTTGACAGGTGGTCCCTGAACATTTTTGGGGGGACAAAGTGGTCCTCGGTCTGAAAAAGTTTGAGAAACACTGGCGTGGACGATAGAGGGGAGTGGAGTGGTGGTGGAGTGGAGTGGAGTGGGGTGAGGGGGATGTCCAGTGAATAGGAGATATAGCCTGGGAGTTGTAGATAAATCGATAATCCCGCGGAGAGATGGAATGGCCGGAGGCGTGGGACTGATGTTAGGATCTTGTCAGGGAATGAGTGCAATAAAATGAACAACCACAGAAAGAAAGAAAAAATCCCATACCAAAAAGGGGGAAAGACTGTCCTTCAGACTAAAACAAATCCAGCTTTAGTTTATTCTTTTGATAAGAACCTTATGGAGCTTGCATTTATTAAGCAATGGAACTACTTTTGTCACGCTGAGTTAGTGCTTGAAAACATCATGAAAACATGGGTATGCTTTAAAAGTTAGGCCAACATCTATGACCCAGGTACACATGAAAAGCCCTCCACATGCAAGCATATGTCAATACTCTTACAAAAATCCCTTTTGTAAGCCCCACAGGGCTTTTTAAAGTGTGAAGCTGTTCAGGTTTACACTACTTTCGACTTCCTTCATCAACAGGACAGGTTTAAATTCTAACCGGTTGTTGTATTTGGGGATTTTATTGTATATTACATTAAAAACCATTGAAGGTCCCAAATTCTCTAGAGTCCTGGTAGACACGCAGCCTTTTCATTCAGAGTTTACATAAAGTGGTCACCATCAGATTTTCAAAGACCTGCATTTAAACGTATGTAGGCCTACTTCCATATTGAAGGTCTCATGAAATGCAGGCAACTGTGTCAGAGAGACTAGATAAGATAATACTCTCAGAATCTCGGACTGTATTTTTTACAATCTAACTCTGTGGGGAATGGAGGTTTAGGCCCACTTTGTGTAATTCTCTATGACACGACATGCACTCTCGGTTGCATCACTGAGTCAGTTTGCCATTCGACTTATTGGGTGATGACTTGTCTTCCTTGGGCATTTGCATGATAAGCATACTCATTACTAATGTTCACAGACGTTCAATATATTGCGTTCAACACAGCAGAATGCTTCAGTCTTCTTTCCCCAGAATTTAATTAAAATTAGTTTAACACTTCAACGAGACAAATCTAGCCTTGCGATGATTGTCTTGTCTCTATATACTGTAAGCGTGAAAATCATAGTGAAGGCTTATATCATCAGCTCTTTGATTTTAATCACGTCCGTCCTCTGATGCCGACACTTCAGCCTAACGCTTGGCTGCTCCACCACAGTGGGCTACTGTTATAGGGTCTGATGTGGCACTGCTGTGGTCGTGTCTGCAGATAAGTTGTCTCTGCTCCGCTTGGCTTCAGCTGTACTGTAAACCCAAAGCTGCACGCTGATCTTCCATTAGTTGTGCTTCAGTTGACAAAGTCCAGGAAAAAAGACAAGAAAGAGGTAGGGGGGAAAAAAACTGAAAAGATCTTTTTCAATTTGAAATGACAGCAAGCTCCAACACACGCTCAACAAACAGCTAGGAGGGACATTTCTTTTATGTTTTTTTTCCATTTCTTTCTTTTTTTTGTGCTTTGGCAATACTGCCCTCGCTTATTTTCAAGAGTCAGCCTGAGCTGCGTTGACATTTCGTGGATGTAGAGCTGCTTGTTTTTCATCAATTTGTTCATTTGACTAAATTTGATTTACAAATAGACAGCATTCTCTTCATGCTCAGACATGCATTGAACTGCCCCGAGCACCTTTATTTTCTTCACCCCTTATGTTTTGGTTTTGCCATGCACGGATATTTCCATTTAAATAGAATTGGAAATTAATAAATATAGGGATATTTTCTTGGTAGATTTTTCCATTTTGCTAGGGTGTAATGTATTGTTTATTCTCAAATATGACATTACACACCCTCCGCTGTCCCTGTGCTCTACTTGAGATGCATTGTCTCATTTGTGAGTATATGCACTAGCTAGCACATTATATACACACTATTAGGGGATTTGCATAAGTACCTGTGGTCTGGGCATTCAGCTGATCAAGAGGATGTGTCTATTTGTGTTGTGTGGGCTTTTTTTTGCTCACAGACGGCACAAGTCTGTATTCCATGGCCCACCCCTTCTCCACCATGTGCCTGAGATCTACAATACGCAGACTCCCATTCTGATGAAACTACTCATTCTCTTGGTCTCCAGCCTATAACAATCTCCCTCCACATCCCCATACAGTGCTTGGCTTCATCAAATCAAATAACGGGGACACCTTAGAGAATGAGAGAGAAGGCAGGCGGTGGGGTGGGGGGGTTAAGAGTAAGGGAGGGATGAACTGAGTGTGACATGGAATCGAAGAGGCACATGATCAAGGATGAGGGACCATGATGTGGAACAGTATGAAAGTATGATTATGCCATGGTCAAACAATTTAATGAGACACATGCCAATGCCCCTGTTACATTCACGGCTATTGGCATTGATCATATCCCCTTGAGCACAAGAAAAGGAGATAGACAGAAACTACTCAACCAAAAGGAAAGCAGGTGGATACATAATCTAAATGCCATGACGTACCCTGGTTTGAATGACTGTATAGATATGGTGGCATTTCTTTGAGCTGTATATTTAATGTTAATGGTGAATGCTCTGGTAATATAGTGCTGCTGAAATTGTTCTCTGTAATACTGCTGTAAGGGCAGAATGACATCCACCATGTTTGTTTTGGGTACATGCGCAAGCACGTTTTGGAGACCCGTTGGCGCGCACGTTACCGGCGCGCATGGACTGGAGACGCGCACCCAAGCATGACGCAAAAAGCATAAAGGGAAGTGGGGGGAAGTTTGAACTCTTTTAAAGCCCTGATGAAGGCCAATGTTTGGCCGAAACATGTTGGCAAATTTTAATGTTCAAGTATGAACTAGCTACATTTAATTAAAAGCTTTTTAATGAAGACGAAGAGTGCCTTGGATTTCATCATACATCTCTGTGGAACAAGGCGGGTTGTGGATGTGATGCGGATTTTGTGGATGGTCAGAGGAGAACAGACATGAATGAAATCAATAGAAGACAGTGATGCGTACAGTTAATATACGGGGGACCTTCTCATCATATCTATTTCAAATTGGCTGTTTTTATAATCTACCAGGAAACAAACGAATAGCTGCAGGGATATAAAATTGTCTCATGTGGCACATTCCAAGATTTAATGGCAAAGTCAGGTGATCAAAAACATTTTTGTTTTTCAATTGTGGGTATTTTCAATTGTGGGTATTCAGCTCCTGCTCACACTTAGGTCAATTTCAACAACATCATGCAACATCAGCAGACAACTAGCAAACAGAGGTACCTTTTGAGAAAATATTTGGAGTAGGCCTATGTTCATTTAAAAAAAAAATGTTATCGCTGCCCCCATTAGGGCCAAAACATACCGCGGGACGAACGTGGTCTTTCTGCTTAGTTTTGGCCGGTGTGTTTTTCTCTGCCTTTCACACTGACAGCGTCGGCGTGTGTGGCCAGTCCTGTTCAAAAAAACCCCACAGCTAAAGCTAGCGTGCTACTTTGCCATTCATTTGAATGAGACACCGCCGGTCGCCGGCGTGAAAAATACGCTCGAGTTCTATTTTCCAAATGCGGCGCGGAGCCGGCTCCCGCGCCGCTGACGCCTGACTACCGCCGGTTGGTGTGTAAGGACAGATATGTTTCAATGTATTTTCACAGACGCCGGTAAAAAACGCGGCCGTTCCGTGACGCTTTACCGCCCTGGTGTGTAAGACCCCTTAGAATAGCTCATATCTCGGAAAGGGCTGAGCCAAAAACAAGCCAAGTCAAGGGTAGCGTGAGCAATACAACAGCATATTGAAATTGACTGAAGTTGTCCTTTAAGGTTCACATCTCTTGACTTACGTTTTCCCACTATTCGAGCCAAGGGTGGGAAGTGAGCAGAACACTCACCGTATGACAAAGCGGCTTTTTTTCCGGAACTGCAGATGACAAAAATGCAGAACGGAAACGTGCACCTGAGGTGGACAAGGATGCGCTCAAGAGTGAATCGTGCTGCCCTGGCAATTTGTGCATGTGTAGTGTCAAATATGACTGCATATTGCATGCTGGTCGTGAGGTGAAATCGCTTGTCGTTACCTCATGTACACTACACCATGCGAGACTCATGACTGATCTCCGATTCCTTAAAGTTTCAGTGACAGACAAATCGTGACAAATCGTGGCAAAATCCGGCCAAAAATCGCACAGTGTATACCTGGCAAAGGATTCCAGAAGGGCCTGCTCCTTAGTCTTTCAATAAATGTATTATATTCAGTCATCTAATTCAGATTTAAATAATGTAGGCCTAGGCTTATGATCTATTTATGGTTCATTTTACTGTCTCTGTTACATATAGGTACAATTTAGCATCTCATAACATTATGCTGTTTTGTACTGTCGTGGTTTCCAATCGATGTGTCAATCACCAGGCCATGTGAATATGGGGTAAAATACGAATAAGTTAGGAGACAAATCATTCAATAGGCAAAATACACCGGCATAGTTTGTTGATGGAGACTTTTATTAACTCGACTCAGGTTAGGGACATTGTAGAAGCAAGTTCAACGTACAAGTTTCCAATGCAATACATCTTAGACTTGAAACATTTCAGCAAGACAACAAGTTTTTGTAAAACCAAAGTTTTCTCCGGAGGCTAAGTTTTCTCCGGAGGCTAAGTTTTCCTCGGAGACTAAGTTTTTCTTGGAGACTAAGTTTTTGTCAGAGGCTAAGTTTTTGTCAGAGGCTAAGTTTTTGTCAGAGACTAAGTTTTTTCCAGAGACTAAGTATTTTCAATAAACTAAGTCCCACAAACCAAAGTCGAGAATTACTTACTGCAAAGCCAGACAGCAAAGTTGATCAACTGAGGAGATGCGTCAGGTTGTCTCTTGGGATTCCGTTGGCATTGTCCTCTCGAGCTCTGGACTGGCCATCTTTTATGCTCCCAAGCCTGGGGCATCTTGTACACCTGACCAATCCCTGTCCTTTGTCTACCTGGTCCGATCATCTCTCGGCCAATCAAATTACAAATGACGTTATGAGAAGTCGGGGAAATTTACAATCGTGGATTTATCGATGGGAGTTTTCCAAAAAGAATATAAATTAAAGGCTATTTTGGGTTTTGACAAGTGACATCCTGTGCTCTCCAGAGGCGTTTCTAGGTTCAGATGGGGCGCCAATCGAAAATGCAAACGAATGAACATTTGCCCCAAACTCACCACTACTGTAGTACAGTATGGGCTCTTATTCATTATCTAGGCGCTTGGGGGGTCCCAAGCAGCTGCTGGTCTTGCTTGGTAGCTAGATACGCCTCTTGATGTTCTCTTTACGGGAAGTTTTGATAGGTGCTTAAATCATATTCCTCATTAACACTGGGAGATGGGATCAGCCCTGTCACCTAGACTCCGTTATCTATAACTTATGTCCAGACCTAACGAAGTTGCAATATGTACCCTATGTTTGACCCTACATGCAGGGACGCTACTGGGCCTGAGACAAAGCAATTTGAAAGGGCCTCTGATCCAATGAATACTATGTAACGAGGACCCAATCATGGGCCTCCTCTGTCGGTGTTCCTGCCTATATGGACAAGAAACTCCCGTTTTGTTCTTTTGGAGCCACGTAGCCCCTTCTCCTAACGCGGGCACGAGGATGCACCTAATGCTCCCAATTAAAGCAGTTTTGCGGTTAAACAACACCTGTTGCTAGCTGTCACAAAGATACTTTATGTTACTGTAGGTCCATAGGCCACTATCAAAAGCAGTCTAGCTGCTGAAGTCATATTTTATAGCTGTCACCCTCATGGACGTCTAGGGGGTCCTGGACACCCAGACGCCTTCACTCCCTAGTCTTCAAGGTCGCGCACCTGGTCTCTTACAGTGGAAACTTCCCAACGACGGTCTGGCCTAGCTTGGACTTTTTCAGTCAGTCACATTGTATGTGGAGAGGGACTCTATTAGTATATGGTCACATCTAGGGACAACCTTTATCTTTTTATTAAAATAGGGCTTCAATAAAAACCAATTTAACGTCAACTTAATGTAATACTTAATATGTTTTTTACTTCTCTTCATTGTATGGTATAGGCATGTAAGTTAAGGCACACGCACACACACACACAGACATTTGCCCACATACAAGCCTCCACTTGGCTGTCTGCCCAGATTTTGGCCTCTTATCAGGCGCAGCTGCCCTCACTAACACACACACTCCAGTTTCTGTGTCTCTGTTCAACATAAGAGAATTAAGATATTAAAAGTAAAAATGCAAATATAATAGAAATAAAAGTATATAAAATTAATAATAGTAATATAAATATAATGCAAGTAATATAATATACTGTTCATTTTTATTATCCTTTAGGTGCAAGCACTAACTAATCTGTCACTCTATATACCAGATTTCCTCCACATATTCCCCCCTTTGAGGCTTATTAAGCCTCATGAGAGTGTGAGTTCCATCTGGTATCCTTCTAGGGACCTTTGCATTCCCGAGACGGTTCTTGAATGAAATTTCCCTATTATATGTTTCTTACATCATTATTTCTTAGGTACGTCTTATAGTCTTAAAGATCACATATTATAGATAGAGATAATATGCTACTACTACTTAACGAGAGTATAAATATAAATTAATTTGCATAAGCGTGAGCATAAGCATTATCGTCAGAGTGATCCTTATTTGATCAACTCCCCTAGGTACTAACACTACTCTAAGATCCTTGGGTCTCCCGGGAGGGGCCCATGCTCATCCTCTTTAACTTCCCAGACCTCTTCTTTTACTGAGGGAACCTCTATCGGCGGATCTGCATCATGCAAGACCCTTTTGATAGGAACTTCTTCGGGCGCATGGTTACGACTACTTTCAGCTGGTCAAGTCAGGCTTCCGACTGGGTGAACCCCTGCCTTGGGCGCTCCTCTACTCTGCAAGAGCCTCACTAGCATCACCTTGCTAGAGGTCACCTTGCCAGCGGTCACGTCCCCTCTTGGGGAATCACCATCCACTTGTCGTGTCAACCAACCTAAGCTGAGTAGCGTCACGTTTGTACGTTCGGGCCCTTTGAGCTCCCTCAAACTGGGCTTCTTTTTACAGAATTTCGCCTTCTTTTTAGATTTAGGATGGACCTCTCCTGGGGGACCTCAAGTCATCGTCTAGGTTGATTAACATGTGGTTACATATAACGCATATCTGTATAATATAGTGAGCACTCGGCCTAATCATAATACTACTTAATCTATGCATAATAAGTCTAAGCGTACACTAATTTAAGCATTAAATAATAAACGTGCTGATAAACTAATAAACTAATCATAAAGGCGTAAAAATAATCATAATGATAAGTGTAATAAGCAAGCGAAAATCTACCCTAATCGAGGAGATCATGGGCGGCCTTGCGTGTGAGGGCTAGTCCTCAAATAAAAATTAACGTTACCTATATGGAATATATATAAAAAGCTTCTACATGCAGTTGTACCCCCAGCCCAGCCTATGCAACCAGTCTGCCTCCTTCTACACTCCCTTGGACTACTGTTTGCATAAGTCGGGCACACACACAAGTGGGGTATTATGTACAGAAAAACCCTCAATCGTCCTTCGTTATCCCAGGCAGTTAAAGCCTTGGCCATCTAAGTGGTCCAGCAAAGTGTCGGGCACCACACCGTTTTCAGTCCACATGACTGGCTGACACTGTATTCTACCTTAATCTCTTTTCTTTTGACTTATATATTTTCTTTACATTTTATCATATCGTTAATGGGACCGCTAAAACTCTCCCTAACAACCTCTTCACACCTTGCAACTTCTCAGTTGATCAACACAGACTTTTCATGTACTTCAACACAGTTATATGGCGACCCCTGTTCCTTGAAATAATAAACCAACATAATTCAGAAAAGAACCTCCTGCTTGTCACGGTAGAGATAATAAATAAACAAAAAGGCAGTTAACACATAACAAAAGAGCACGAAATAAAACATAAAATAAAGGTAATGAGAAACACAGGTCGCAAACTAAAACAACGTAGGACATAGAATGAAATGAAATGAAATAAAATGAAACAAAATGAAATTATAGAGATTTTCTGAAAGAGGAGAAAGAAATAAAAGTCAATCGCTCCTATAATGTCTCCACCAACTTCATCAAATATGATTAATAATAATAATAATAATAATAATAATACGAAGAATGGAATAAAACAATATAAAATAGAATAGAATGTCATATTCAAGGTAAGAATAAGAAATGAAAATTAAAATAGAAGAAAGTATAGGGAAAGTAAGAAATAGAATCAGTACACAAAATAAGGAAAATAAACCAAGTAAAGACATAGGTAAATCTTGGCCTGACATAAAACAAAATGTAAGAATAAAACCATGTAAACTAGAAATAAAACAGCTAGAATAATATCACAATCAAGATGAATGAATGGAAATCAGTGTGAATTGAAACAAAATCAAAAACTCCCTACCTCCCCCCTTTGCGACACTAGCTTTCGCATACAGGGAGTTTCACACTCGGCTTGACTGGAACCCCTTTTCTTGAAACCCCTCATCTTGAACCCTGTCCATTAGTTCATAGAGACGATTTTCAACTTCTGGGTCAAGTACATTCTCCCTTCTGGTGAGTTCTTCCATTGGGCCTAGGACTATCAGTTGTTTCTCAATGAAAGTGAAAGTTTTAGAACAGATCTTCCCACAGCATACAGTTATGCAACACACCAGGGCACCCACTATCACTACGCCCAACATCACCTTAAGTACCCAGCCCAGAAAAGTGGTCCCAAAGGAGCCTCTGGTGTTTGTTAGTGACGCCCAACCTGATGAGAAGAAGTTTCCTACCCCTGACCATTCTAACCCTTTGTCCTTCGCTGCATGGTAATGGGCTACATCTCTTACTCGTATCAAACTGGACATGGCCTCCCGGAATTGGTTATCTAAATCAGGGCTATTCGCTGGAGGTATCCATGTACATCAATCTTCCCCAACTATCGCACACATGCCTCCTTCTTTTGCTGCTAGCCAATCAACTACCAGATGTAATTGGAGCGTCATTTTATTGTTTGCGACCAAGCTCTCGGTTAACCCGTTCAGTCTTTCATTGAGGACATCCAACGCTGTTATTGTGTAATTCATGAATTGTTGTTGATTGTAATAAACGAAATTTATCCATTTAATGTTCTCTGAAACCTTCAGTGCTGTCCCAATGATTGGTATTGCAGCTACAAATCCCCCTATAACCCTATCCCGGGCAGTGAATTCGGGTGGCATGTCTTCTATTGAGGTCATTTTGAAACTCGTCAGACTCGAGTCGGAGGATCTTTTAGACCGTTTGATAGCATTGTCTATGTAGTTAGTGGAATTTAATCTGGATAGGGGAAGGATATTTGTTCTCTGCCCTATCCTCACCCACGCACATGTACCTGACCAATTCCATGGCATCCTCCCAGTCATCCCCAAGATCTTTGGAGATGGTACTACGCCAATTTGTCCTATTTTGAGCCGGCCATAAAAGCACTCATATTTTGCTGTTCTGTCTACTGTATAGTCTTTTATCCATGCATCTTGGGTTTCATTTATGTTTGAGAACTTTCTTTTACATACATCCAATATTAGTTCCCCATTCTGGAAACTGTTGGGATTGTCCCAAGGAAGGTCTACACTAGGGATGCAAATTATCGATTAATTGATAGCCTTGATGAATAGTTGATAGCCTTATCGATCGACTTACGATTAATTGATAAGCCGCGTTTTCTCCCCAAAATCTCAATGTTTCTGGAAAAACCTACTAAATCTAAAAATGTTAATTTGAAACTGAGATAAAATACCACATTTAAATTAATTCTATTTCAATTCTTTAATCCAAAGGTGAAATATTCACACTATTCACAGCCCTCTTCACACACACTCTTCACATGTCCATTTCACCTGGGTCTCTTGTCAGTTGAATTGTCGATTAATTGCGATTAATGTTTTTTTAATTCATTAACACATTGATCGATTAAAGTCGATTACTCGATTAATCGTTTGCATCCCTAGTCTGCACTACCAATTTCAAGTACACACCAGGGAAATTAAAAAAATTCCACATCCCCACCCCAGGCAGGAAACCCAGGCACCACTCCAGATTCCTCTTGTCTCCACACATCTAACAAGGAGAACAGGACCGGAATGGCATATGTTTTCAACCACTGCTTAGAGCATGCATAACAGTCCCCTTCAGGATATAGAGACCTGCCCAGTGGAGCCAGGCATTGGTCTCAAACCATTCAGAAATGTCATTCATTAGTTCACGCTTCTTGCGGAGACGTCCTGGATTAGCCTCCCACCGACTCATGAAAACATCGGCAGGAGACCAACTATCAGGGTCCTTAGTTGTTCGCTGTAGACATGCAAAATTGTTCTGGTCACCTTCCTGCATGCCTGTTACCTGTATCATAATACTTCTCTGCTCGACATCGTTCCAAACCTTTGCCCTAATGTTTTTCGCAACATATATATCGCGCGGCTCTTCCTGCTGTCCACTGCTAAAAGTAGCCAGTCTTTTAAAGCCTCCTGACTGCCACACCCACACAGATTCATATGTGTCTGGGGTGTAGAGACATGTCGTCTCCTGATACCTGGGAGCCAACAGGGGTGCTATGGGCTACCTGCGGGTCATCCCTGCCCAACCCCCTCTCAAGTTCAACGCCCTCAGGTGTCAGGGTCATAACCTTGGTCAACTCTGTCTGTGTGTCCATTTCTCCCATTCCTCTGTTGCCTGAGCTAGTTATGCCTAGCATTACGTCTTCCTGGGGGATATCTGTTCCTAGGTGTGTCTGTGTCTGTGTCAGATTTGCTTTCACCTTCGGACTCATCATACTCCCAGTATGCTGCTGTAACTGGGTCATCATCAGCTCCGAAGAGGTTAGGTCTGGATAATAGTTTGGCTTGTTGTACTGCATAGTCATCGGGGGAACTCTGAGAGGAGTCTTTCCCATGCACCCCCGTCGTCAGCTGCTGAATCAGTCCATGACCCACCTGATGGTGCGGGTCTACGGAAAGTTTTGGGGTCAAGGAGTTCATCGGGGAGGAGGTCTTCGACATGCTCTTGCTCTGCCCCGTGCCCTCCCACACTTTCTTGTTCACTGGGCGGTTGGGAGTCTCTCCCTCGGGGCCCAACGCCTCCTGGCTCGGGCCCATATTCTGGTGGAATGTTTGGGTCGTTAAGGTCCTCTAGGAACCCTCTGCTGACGAAAGGTTGATCTGATGGCCACCTCTCAATGTCTGGAAGGACGTCTCCGACGTTGAGGGGGCTTGGACGTTCCTCATGGGATCTCCTCTGCTCCACGCCTTCCTCTGGCTCCTCTCCAGGTGCTTCTGGTTCCTCCGCTTGGGCCGGCTGTCCGTCATCGATGGTTGTAGATTCGTCCGCTCCTCCGGACTCTGCATTCGGACCCACGTCGACTTCTCCTCCTGGCTCGGCGACTGGATCATCCTGCTGCTCAGGTCTGCCATTCTCTGGGTCATCTCGTCCGCGGTCGCTCGGCACGGCAGGTACACTCCCCTCATCCCCTCCTTCATCGGGCGCGGGGCTACTGGATGGGTCTCTGGCGGCAATCGGATCCACGTTTTCTCCTGGATCTCGGCCCTCCTGGAGCTCTGGATCACCGCTACGGTTTCCTGCTGACAAAGATTAGGGAGAAAAGAGAGAAGGAGCCCCAGGCCTAGAAGGCCCAGGAGATATCGACGGAGTTTGGGACGGCCCTCCGTCTTCATCCCGACCTGGGTCTGCTCCCCCTTGGTGGTCCGTCACTGTCATCATCATTGTCACCCCCACTTGGGAAGGACTTGGGAGCAACAGGTGGCGGGTCATCCTCGCCCTCGGATTCCCCACTTGGTCTTGGGGCCCTGTAACAAAAGTTTAGGCGATACCACACATCTGATCATTTAACTCTTACCGTTCTTCCAGTGGCCTTCACTACCTTGTATGGTCCCTCCGCTCTAGGGTCCAGATCGGTTGAACACTCCCAGGAACACGTAGTCCCCTGGACGCACCGGCAGCCCTTCTTCCTCAGCATTCTTCCCCAGACGTCTTTCTCTTGCCTGTTGCTCATTATAAACAGTTTTGTGAATATTACACAGTTGCAAAATATACTGTCTCATTTCTCGACTCAACGCCTCGGCGGGCGGCCTCTGTGCATCTCTTAATCTTTGGGTTGGCATAGCCCTCCCAGTGAGCATTTCCTGTGGTGTCAAGTGGGTGCTTCAATTTACCTCACACCTCATTTTCACCTCATCCACCCAATTCAGACCTGTTCTTTGAGTGATTTTCAACACGTTAGCATACCATTTGCCCTCTACACCATGCCTTGGCTTTGAGGATGAAATATACACCCAAATCTCAACCTCATTCGCATGGTCTGAGCTACCTTTTTCCTCATGTTGGCGACAAAAGCCCCCATTGTGGAATTCCAAACCTATGGATGACTTCCCTTATCAAAAGTCAGTCACTTCTCATCTTGCTTTGGGCTAGGATATGCTTCAACCCATCTTGAGAGTCTACACACCACTACTAACACGTATCTCATATCTCTCACTGTCTTGTTCATGTCTATATAGTCCATTTGTAAATGTTTATATCGACCATCAACTGCTCAATGACGAAGTGGAAGGGATATTTTGCAAATTACGCATCCCTGCGAAATAGTTATTGCCATGGCCTGCTACTTCCATTGAATCAAGAGCAGTTGGGTGCACACTAGAGATTAGACAAGTTGGTTCTAGGTACAGTTGTCATCTACACTCATGTTGTTCTTCCTATTTTGGGAACAATGTCGTGCTCAATGATCCGTCATGCCACATGCAAAATACAAATTATTTCTTCATCTCTCACTTATACACTCTGAGTGTCCTTTACCCCTCCCTCTCCCCTTTGCACTGCAGCCACTCACTGGACTCTCGGTCTCTGGGAAAGAGAGTGATCGAAAATCGTGATATAGTGTTACAAAATATTTTCTTTTTATTAGTTGTGTTCTATTAGTTTTAATTCTATGTATAACTGCAGTGCTAGTCTTGAGCTACAGTGCACAGTGAACACTTAACTCTCACCTTAGGTGGTTATTTTCACTTCACTTATAGCGTAGTTTCCCTCTTTCTTTTTCTAATTACCAAGGCTCCACCTTGTATTTGCTTACAGTAGGTATGATCCACATTCATTCCTTACTTATCTGTGTAGAAACCTTTTATGATTAATTTACCCAGTTACACACCTTATTTCAGTTCTCTCCTTTTCACACACACGTTGCTTATCTTACACTCTCTCACACACATAGGCCCTACTGCAAGAGACACGTCTCTGTCTACCCCTCTTACACACATTAAAAAGACAAAACATGCCTCTCTCCCACACAAAGTCAACAGACTTGCATACCAGTTGGAGCTACTTCTCCCTCACACTCTAATTAACACTAAAACTTCCATTAACCCTAAAATCTCCAGGGGTACGACTCCTTGTTATAATTGTCAAGTGATACGCTTAAACACTTCTCATGGCAACGCTTATCATATGTTACTTCAACCTCATGTTTCTAAATATTAGAGACTTCAAACATTATTTTTATCAATACATTGGCTTACTACAAATTCGAAAACCATATAATGAATTCTTGACGTCCACCTCTAAATCAGACATGTATACTAAAAGTTGACACGTATACCAAAAATGAGTGTTCTGACACGTATGCTATAGATATTAAAACATACTGATGGCTCCTGTTTGTCTCAGAGGCTGTCTGTAAGTAGCCCAAGGTCTTCGGCAGGCACCCCTTATCAGACACAGCAGGTCACCTAACTATCAACATGCACATTTCTGTGGCAGAGACAGAAAGACACTCAATATTGAAACCTCCAACAGTGTATGCTAAACCACCTGTTTGTCACTGCAAAGGCAGTATAATTCATCCAAAATTCTACAATATAACAATATCTGTTTGTTTTCAAAATGACATTGCACAATTTAATTAAAAGTGTTAAAATAAATGAATTTAAAATGTTTTTAATCTATAAAAAACCTTGATCCTATATTAAGATGAGTTAACAGTCCTTTTATCTCAGGGGGTACAGATCACAAATTCCAAAATCGTCTATAATACGCATTTCACTATAATGGCAAAATATACACCAATCTTGAAGTCAAATTTACTACCATTTAATACCCTTTTTCACTACCTTTAGATTATTTTTTTACAACCATCACAACACTCCGATGTGAGTATTAACAAGACATTTTTTGTCATTTCTACCTCCTTAACATTTCATTACACTTTCGCTTTTTGCACAAAGACGCCCTAAAGAGAGCTGTGCGGCGGGACGGTACCATGCTCAGGGTACCTCAGTCATGGAGGAGGACGGGGGAGAGCACTGGTTAATTACACCCCTCACCAACCTGACAGGTTGGCAACTTGACTCCCTAACCGCGTACCCATGACTGCCCTCAGATACAAAATCAACCATTTTTTGTCAAAATGGTACAACTAAAAAAAATAATACTGTACCTCGTTTTTCAAAATATAATACCTTTTGAGCAAATTTACTACTTTTAAGGCCATTACATTTTGGCTTTTTAATTTATCAACTTTTAATACTTTTTAAAACCCTGCATACACCCTGTACTAATTGGTCAAATGTGCTTTGATATGTTGAAAAACAGTTGTGCTTGCAATTTTATCCAATAAGAGGTTTAATCTGTATGTCAGATATTATTTTCACTTCCACAATCCACCTATCAATATCAATCCATCTTAATCAAATTTTCTAATTCTATTAATAATGTACCTCCTTGAACCAACTCCGATACACAAAAATCACCACCAACAAAAATGCTTCGAGCTCTCAGGGTTAAGAGACAAAACATCTGCACACAATTACACCTGTGTTGAACATTCAACACACATGCACACATACTATATACGCGGGCACACACTCACAAGCCGAACCTCTCATAAATACTCTACAGTGCATACTCACTGCTCCAGTAGTTTCTCGCTGGAGCTCCATTCACTCCCACATGCATACTTCCTGACCCCTCGATACTTTCTCCTCTGTTGTGCCTCTCTCCCCCCAGATTCTCTTCCTGACTATCTGGTCTTTAGGAATGGGGCACTTGGCCTTCATATGTCCCTTCTGCCTACAGTTCCAGCATACCGGATTGTTCTGCTGGCCCTTTTCTTTTTGTGTCCGACCTCCCTGCCAATTAACGAATTTCTGTTCTCCTTTTTGTAGGCTTTGCTTACTTATTTCTTTAATCTGCATTTCTGTCAACATAACTGCTGCTTCCTCAGTCCTCTGTAAGTGTTTCGCTTCGCTTTCCACTCCCTTATCAGTTTCAGACAGGTTCTGTAGGACTGGCAGCACTAAGGCCGTAAGGTTCATTATCATCACTTTGTGTTCATCGTTACTTTGTGTGATTCTTTCTCCCTCTTGATTTTGTTCAGCCAACCACTGGGAGACCACATGCATTACCTTAAAGGCAGAACACTTAGTAGATGTTTCTATCACCGTTCCTGCCACCGTGTAGGTGGACGGATTAGTGGGCTGTTTTTCAATAACGAGACGTTGCATTTCATTCACAGGTCTGTCATACAACAAGACAGACAAAATTAATTCCCATTCAGACAATTTGATGGTTTTTTTACCCTCTCTGTATTCTTCATATATATCTCATCTGACTAGTAGTTCTAACCACAGTCACACAATTCATGTACTTCACATTCAGAATTAGTCGTACTAATATTAAAGCTATCACTTTCAGTCACATACACATAGACAGACAAGGGAAACGAAACCACGCTCTCTCTTCACACCACGCCAGGACAAGACACACACAAGACCGACATTTCACAGACTGACACAAAGTGCAAGACACGACATGTAACAGTTATGGACTGGTACCAACATGTGGTCAACAATAAACACAGTACAATAAACACTTAACATTCAACATTTAGGCCTTTAAGACAAACAGACAAACAAAGAGACAGACAAACATACCGCAGCTAAAAACCCTCAGCTACCCGGGATCCCAAATTTATGACCTGTGAGATAACCTTTCTCACTAATGCGCATACCACGGCAAAGCCGCAAACCCTCTTGCAAGACGACAAACAAAGACAGACAAACACACCGCAGCTAAAAACCCTTAGCTACATGGGTACCCAAAAATCCTTGTGAGATAACCTTCCCACTAATGCGCATACCACGGCAAAGCCGCAAACCCCCTTGCAAGGAAAACAAACAGAGACAGACAAACATACAATACTGACGGCTTATGCAGTAGTCTCTCATCAACAATCTTTTGCCATTCTGAATCATTAGTCCTTATGCACAAGTTCTTTTTATTAGAGGTCCCAGAGTCTCACCTCACCCCCACATGGAACTGACATCAAAATTAATTAATTTAAAGCAATGCGCTCACCTTGCAATTTGGTGTTTGGGGCCCCTTTTGATGTCACTTCCAGTGGTTGGCAAAGATGACCTCTGTTGGCCTTTGACCTCTTCAATATCCTGTTCGTGACGCCAGTTTTGTCGTGGTTTCCAATCGATGTGTCAATCACCAGGCCATGTGAATATGGGGTAAAATACGAATAAGTTAGGAGACAAATCATTCAATAGGCAAAATACACCGGCATAGTTTGTTGATGGAGACTTTTATTAACTCGACTCAGGTTAGGGACATTGTAGAAGCAAGTTCAACGTACAAGTTTCCAATGCAATACATCTTAGACTTGAAACATTTCAGCAAGACAACAAGTTTTTGTAAAACCAAAGTTTTCTCCGGAGGCTAAGTTTTCTCCGGAGGCTAAGTTTTCCTCGGAGACTAAGTTTTTCTTGGAGACTAAGTTTTTGTCAGAGGCTAAGTTTTTGTCAGAGGCTAAGTTTTTGTCAGAGACTAAGTTTTTTCCAGAGACTAAGTATTTTCAATAAACTAAGTCCCACAAACCAAAGTCGAGAATTACTTACTGCAAAGCCAGACAGCAAAGTTGATCAACTGAGGAGATGCGTCAGGTTGTCTCTTGGGATTCCGTTGGCATTGTCCTCTCGAGCTCTGGACTGGCCATCTTTTATGCTCCCAAGCCTGGGGCATCTTGTACACCTGACCAATCCCTGTCCTTTGTCTACCTGGTCCGATCATCTCTCGGCCAATCAAATTACAAATGACGTTATGAGAAGTCGGGGAAATTTACAATCGTGGATTTATCGATGGGAGTTTTCCAAAAAGAATATAAATTAAAGGCTATTTTGGGTTTTGACAAGTGACATCCTGTGCTCTCCAGAGGCGTTTCTAGGTTCAGATGGGGCGCCAATCGAAAATGCAAACGAATGAACATTTGCCCCAAACTCACCACTACTGTAGTACAGTATGGGCTCTTATTCATTATCTAGGCGCTTGGGGGGTCCCAAGCAGATGCTGGTCTTGCTTGGTAGCTAGATACGCCTCTTGATGTTCTCTTTACGGGAAGTTTTGATAGGTGCTTAAATCATATTCCTCATTAACACTGGGAGATGGGATCAGCCCTGTCACCTAGACTCCGTTATCTATAACTTATGTCCAGACCTAACGAAGTTGCAATATGTACCCTATGTTTGACCCTACATGCAGGGACGCTACTGGGCCTGAGACAAAGCAATTTGAAAGGGCCTCTGATCCAATGAATACTATGTAACGAGGACCCAATCATGGGCCTCCTCTGTCGGTGTTCCTGCCTATATGGACAAGAAACTCCCGTTTTGTTCTTTTGGAGCCACGTAGCCCCTTCTCCTAACGCGGGCACGAGGATGCACCTAATGCTCCCAATTAAAGCAGTTTTGCGGTTAAACAACACCTGTTGCTAGCTGTCACAAAGATACTTTATGTTACTGTAGGTCCATAGGCCACTATCAAAAGCAGTCTAGCTGCTGAAGTCATATTTTATAGCTGTCACCCTCATGGACGTCTAGGGGGTCCTGGACACCCAGACGCCTTCACTCCCTAGTCTTCAAGGTCGCGCACCTGGTCTCTTACAGTGGAAACTTCCCAACGACGGTCTGGCCTAGCTTGGACTTTTTCAGTCAGTCACATTGTATGTGGAGAGGGACTCTATTAGTATATGGTCACATCTAGGGACAACCTTTATCTTTTTATTAAAATAGGGCTTCAATAAAAACCAATTTAACGTCAACTTAATGTAATACTTAATATGTTTTTTACTTCTCTTCATTGTATGGTATAGGCATGTAAGTTAAGGCACACGCACACACACACACAGACATTTGCCCACATACAAGCCTCCACTTGGCTGTCTGCCCAGATTTTGGCCTCTTATCAGGCGCAGCTGCCCTCACTAACACACACACTCCAGTTTCTGTGTCTCTGTTCAACATAAGAGAATTAAGATATTAAAATTAAAAATGCAAATATAATAGAAATAAAAGTATATAAAATTAATAATAGTAATATAAATATAATGCAAGTAATATAATATACTGTTCATTTTTATTATCCTTTAGGTGCAAGCACTAACTAATCTGTCACTCTATATACCAGATTTCCTCCACAGTACCTTATGATAAATGTTCACACACTGTACCTTAGGATGAAGATTTGATACATGTTCTGTAGATAGAACACTGGAAAAGAAACAGAAAAAACAAAGTGTTACCAACTGTATTTCTCTGCATCCAGCTGGGATACTTGTTTCCAAAGTCTTTGGATCGTTGTATTGCTTGAGGGGACCTGCCTCATCTCATCCTGATCATCCTGGTGGAGGAAACAGGTCTATTTGGAGAAAGAAACGGAACAGTCTGCAAGAAGAAGTCACCCTTCCTTCCAAAAAGTATAATGTAGATTCCCATTGTACAGAAAATGATGAAATACAGCTCAGCATAATGGTTTCTTCTCTTCCAAGATTTTTCTAATGGCATTTTCTTTTTGTGGTCATAGAACCATTTCTTCTTTGTCATTTTTCATAGAGTCATTTTAGTTGAAGCAGAATATGATGAAATTAGATTATATTGTTTAACTCACTCAGTGAAAGAGAGGCCTATATTAAACACATGTGAAAGACTTTTGAGAGGCCGTTAGTGGAATTTCTAGTGGGAGATTGAAATATAATTGAAATGGCACGTTATCAAAAATATAATATTATAAATGTAATATGAAATGTTATTTTAAGCATTCGCTGACCCTGTGAAAGAGGCCGTCTCACAGATAGGCCTAGTTTATAGGGCTTTGTGAAAAACGTC
>NC_085865.1:31383721-31386221 GCF_034702125.1 Engraulis encrasicolus | reverse complement strand
TTAATAATGCATGGCTATTCTAATTAGTGCTCCGCGGCTCCATAAACAGGACTCATCCTCCCCTGATTAAGACTTAAAGAGTCACTGGCTGATGTCAACAGTGAGACAGCGGAGAGGAGAGGCACGTGTAATCAGCCGCATGTCTGATGAGTTTCTTAATGACATTAACGCTTGCTATTATGTTTGTGTGTACTGTGTACTGTGTACCCATTTTGAGCCAGTTCGGGGAAATGTATTATGCCTAGTACAGTACACTGTGCGCTAATGCAAAACAAACATGTGGTGCTAGCTTGCTAAGAAACACTGGTTAGTGCTAGCACGATAGCGGTTACATATTCTACTTGCATACCGAGAGAGGGAGGGGACAGAGATGGAGATAGAGCAAAAAATAATCTACTGGCATGTACAGTTGAAAAATCAAGATGTTTTACAACATGTCATGTTGGACTAGAAAGGTGATCTATGAGGCAGCTCATGCTATAGTATGAGATTAATGTCTATGTACATGTCAAAAATGTCCCGACCTGCCAAATATGAACGGCCTTAGGCCTGTAAAGACCCCACATCTGTACACCTGTCATGGTCATGGATGAATAATAGCACTTTAACATACCGTAATCACAATGATTTTGGTGTACTTTGACTTAATACCTAATACATAATAATTCTGTTTAAACATGCCTGTGACACAGACTCAGGTACATGTTATTGGTTAATGTCAAAATAAAAGCCCATCACCACATAGTTCAACTGTCCAGACTCTTGTAGCCAACATAAGCAGCACATAGATTTGAGAGTGCACAGATTTCACACAGATGTAGCAGTGAAAGGAGGTAGTGGAAGATTCACGCAGATATGTGTACTGTATACAGTACTGTTGGATAGGCCTATTTAGAGCAAGATTTGTTGACACTCTATCAGGCTCCAATTATTGAATAATTCAGGCCTATGTGCAATGATTGTGTATACAGTTGGGTTCCAACTCTTGAATGGCATACTAGTGCAGATTTGTGTATGACCACACACAGTCATAGGCACACACACACACATACAAATGCACACACATACGTTGGCATCAAGACACACACACACACATGCACGCGCATGAACGCACTCACACACACACACACATAGACACACAAGGCAAGGCAAGTTTATTTATATAGCGCATTTCATACACAGGTGCCACTCAATGTGCTTCACAAAGTTAACAAATATAAATGAAAGGAAACAGGGAAGAAAGAAGGAAATAAATTAGAGTCAAAAAACATTTAAAACATTAAGATAAAACATAAGGTAAAAATAATAATTAAAAAAATAAAATAAATAAACATAAAAATAAATAAATAAATAATAATAATAAAAAAGAATGATATATAATTTAAGCTAGGGGAAAGCATCTGAGAACAGCTTTGTCTTGAGTCTAGATTTAAAGCTATCAATAGTGGGTGCATTTTTTACGTCATCTGGAAGCTGGTTCCAAAGCTTTGAAGCATAGAAGCTAAAGGCTGCCTCTCCACACTTTGTTTTGACTTTTGGAATCACCAGCAAATTATTCTCCGTTGACCTTAGTGACCTGGTTGATGCATACAGCTGAAACAAATCCAGTAGATATGTGGGTCCCATTCCTACACACACGCGTGTACACCACACACAGTCATACGCACACACAAATGCAAATGCACAACTGCACACACACACATAGGCATCAAGACACACACACACACACACACACACACACACACACACTCACATACATACACACACACACACACACACACACACACACACACACACACACACACACACACACACACACACACACACACACACACACACACACACACACACACACACACACACACACAAACACACACACACACACACACACACACACACACACAGAAATGCACACACAGGAACACACATGTACTACCAGGAGTCTTGCCAATACTGTGCAGCCCTTTTATGTGCATGCAGATAATACGGCGATGCGATGCCTTCCTGAGGATCAGGAGACAATGCTGCTGTCTGCTCTCCACTGTGAGCAGGGCTGGACTGGCCATCTGGCATAGTGGGCATTTCCCGGTAAATGTAAATAGGGGCCCACAAGGGTGCAGGGCCCACCGGTGAGTCAGTTCAAGGGGGCCCCTTTAAGCCAAAAGTGCCCGGGCCCTGTTTCGCGCCCAGGCCAGCCCTGACTGTGTGCAAGGTTGCCGGGGGGCAGTGAGTAATTGGCAGCTGGTTCACTGCAACATGTTTGTTTTCCAATTGTGTGTGCAAGAAGGGCAGCTGGCCTTCATCACTTCTATTGCTTTTCATTCATTTGGATAATTTGGACTAATTTGAATGAGTCAATGCTGCGGTTAGACGTTTTTCTTTTTCCCTTTTCAGTCACGCTGACTGACAAGCAGAGGCTACAAGATACACTCAGAGGAGAGACAGGGAGGGAGGGGGTGAGGGAGAAGAGGAGCAGAGTGGAGAGGAACACAGGGAAGGG
>NC_085865.1:31363721-31378721 GCF_034702125.1 Engraulis encrasicolus | reverse complement strand
AGGGGCATTTATCAGCATTACTGCTAACTGTACACTCGGCCAGCCAGAGGGAAAGACCCCAGTCATCCAGTCCAGTCCAACACTCCACTCTGACATGCCAGCAGACACACACGCACACACACACTCACACAAACACGGTCATAAGAAAACATACAACAAACATGGTATACAAGTGCACACACACAGGCACAGACAGACAGACACACACACACACACAAGCCCACGCACGCTTGCAGATACACTCACACAGAGACACAGACACACAGACACAGACACGCACTCGCACACACACACATGCACATGCACAGCGCACACGCGCGCGCACACACACACACACGCACACACGCACACACACACACACACACACACACACACACACACACACACACACACACACACACACACACACACACACACACACACACACACACACACACACACACACACACACACACACACATGGCCACTCATCTCCAGGATGGCTTCATGCTGGCTTAATGAATCAGCCTGTCGTCTTTTTATAGCATTTTTTCTGACGTGCAATTGATGTCAGTGTCACCCCGGAGCAACGCACCATGCAGCCAGCTGCACGCACGTACTCTATGCATGTCAGAATAATGTGCTACTCTCCCGCCCAAATTCTTTCCACCTTCACTGTGTTATGTTAGGGCCGCATGCAGTGGCTCGCTACAGTGGCACCATGCTAGACCAGGGATAGCCGACAAGGGAGGGGAAATAACAGGTCACTTGTCCCGGGCTCAGGGAGAGAGATAGAGGGGGGGGGCAGAATTTGGTCCTCGTTACATTGTATGGATTGGGACAGGGGTCCTTTCAGATGACTTTGTCCCGGGCCCCAGCCCAATTCATTAGCGGCCCCTGCTATAGACGATACTGTAATAACGGATGGCGGGTCAGCATGATGTTAAAGCCTCATGGAGAGCCAATGGAAAACACACTGGTCCCAGATTCAGAGTCTTTTGGACGCACATCAGAGGGTATCAAGGAATGGAGTGAGTGAGTGAGTGAATGGAGTCAGTGCTTACTCGCTTGTTCTGAAAATAATATCAGTCCACAGATGTTCTCCCAACACCCTCCTAATATTTTAATTCGTGTGAGCCTTACTGGTTGGTGGTGACTGATCGTGAATCATATGAGAATGAGGAAATAAAGTAATTGTGAAGTAATGAGACCGTGTGGCCGTAATGGGACTATGGCTGCTGCTTCATCAGATGGTTTATCATCCATATCCAGTATTAATTATTACAATGTTAAGAGTCCAAAACCATAACAGAGTGGGAGATTCAGCAGAGGGGGGAATAAGAGAGATTTCATCAGAGAGAACAGAAACAAAGACAGACAGGGACACAAGGACATAGGGGAAGGAACAAAGAGGCAGACAGTGGTGGAAATTAAAGAGGCCTTCAAAAAGCAAAGCTCCATGAAGGCAGTTTTCATGACCTTGGAACTGGAACTGGACTCTGCAGTGGGCTGGTGTCTCAGGGAGAGAGAGAGAGAGGTCAGGTCAGGCTCAGCATGAATGAGACGAGATAGGCTGTCAAGATGGGCTGCTTTGTCGAGATGTTCTACCAATAGTTTCCCGTTCCCCACTCAAGCCCGCCAACGGGGGGCAAACAGGTATGTTGTCCTGGGCCCAGGGTGACAGGGGGACCAGAATTGGGTCCTGATTACATTGCATGTATTGGGTAAGGGGCCCTTTCAGATGACTTTGTCCTGGGCCCAGGAAAAGCTGTCAGCGGCCCCTACCTCTGACCTTAACCTCCAGGTCTTTTATTATAGTGTTGTAGTGTAATGGTTTAGTACGTAGCTCAGCTTGAAGGGCAGCTTGTATCGACGCAACAAGGACCCACAGCAAAAGACTTCACATCTCCTCCCCTGTGACCTTAGCAATGCAGCTGCCCTTACCATCAACTCCCTCTCCTCTGGCCTTTCCTCCTCTCTCCACTAGAATTGCTAAATATGACCTTCAGGGAGACGTTTAAAAATGGATGAGGGTTTGTCTTTTGGTTTTTTTTTATTCTCTAGTCTCTCTGGTGATGGTCTTTTGGGAAATACCATTATAGTGCTCCTGTCTCATGCAATCTCCTCCATCAAGCACTCTACACCTGCCATTGTTGGTCGTGTCATGGACGATGGACAGGTCCCTCACAAGGCCCACCAATGTGTTCATATTCTTCTGCATTGAGTTTAAACAATACTTCTACAAATCGTTTTTTTTGTGTGGAAAAGAAGAGTAGTAGTAGTAGTAGTAGTAGTAGAGTAGAATAACTTTATTGATCCCCAGGGGGAAATTCAGGAAATAGTTGGCAGAATAGCAGGTCTTTGTCGTCTAATTCAGTGTTTCTCAACCTTTTTTTAAGGAGAGGCACCCTTTCAATTCATGAAAAATTTAGGCACCCCAAACCGACCAGCAGTAATATGTCATTGCATCCGATACCACACAAGCTTAGATAAATAACACATTTGGAGACGTCACACGACCTACGTTTGAAGTTGCAGCTGACTGGGGCGACCTATATTTACTTTATTGTGCGTAAATGGCAGATGAAAGATTCCACTGACTAACATTAACTTATCAATTTAGACAAATATGTATTATATTACATAATTAATTAATCAGCCACGTTTCCGTGGCACCCCTGTTGAGAAACACTGGTCTAATTGCTGTAATAGTTGCTTATCTGAAAAGCTTGCCATTACCGTTTTCACAAATGGCCTGCCTAAATCCTTACAATGGAGACAGCTGAGCACTTAACGTTCAGATTCTTTAAACGAAAAAGAGCCACACATTCTGTTGAAGTATTACCATGCCGGATTACTGTAAGACACTCAAAGCCAAATCCATCTTAACTGAGTTCTACCTCAATTTCAGCTTTAAAAGAAATAGGGGATGAAAAGGGGAAACGGCAAAGGAAAAAGTCACACAATGAAAGAGGTCTGCCATGCCGGTTGTTTAAGCCCCCTCTTTCTCTCGCGACTTTAAAATAGTCAGCGTGACGTCTGCATGCAAAGGACAGGAGATCAGCTCGGGCCCGACCACCTAAAGCCCCTTCTTGCTTTTATCTGGCCCAAAATCCTGCCATCTCTTTGAAAGAGCTTTAGGTGTATGGCTTACGGATGTGCTTTAAGGCAGCACATGGAAGTTTGCACGGGGTTGCCAAGTGCAGAACAAAGGCTATAGGGCAACAGCACATTAACCTCCACTCATTCCCATACAGGGTGTTAGGCATGTTTGGTAATACTTTATGTCTGCTTACAGAGATTTAGTAAATAATTGTTAAACTAATGATGAACAAAACATTAACAAATTATTTGTATTATTAGCACAGTTTTATTAATGCTTTATATAAAGTATATACATATAATATGCTCAAGATTTTACAAACCTTTTAAGAGAGTATTTTCATTCATTTACAACCAATTTGTACATTTTTGATGAATATAAAATATGAACATAACATTTCCCAGTCATTTACAAACATTTGGTTACGCTTTGTTCATCATTTGTTCATTATTTACTACGTGTTATTAATGCTTTATAAGCAGACATTATTATAAAGTGTTACCGCACATTTGGCATGATAATGGTAAGGAAAGTCTTGGGTGGTTATTATTTAGATTTCATAGCCATACAAACAAACTGAGTTTTCTGAAACTGGGCGGCTTTTGGCTCCTCTAAGGGTTTGAGGAATTTGGGGCTGGGAATCATCAACTACATCTGGCAACTCTGCTCTCAGACATAACAGCTGTGATCCATGTGCACTGCTGGGGCCACACAGCACAACACAATATAGTACCAGGAGCAGTAGTAGGCAGACAAAACGTACCATAGAAATATGGTTCAAGGTTTAGGTGTCTCGTGTCACTGCTGTGTAGCTTAGATAGAGTGTAGTGGTGGGTGTAGTGCCCAGTGGGTTGGCATGAAGTCAGGACAGCACACATCAGCAATTCCCCCGCCTCAACACACAGACACAGACACAAACACCACAAACACACACACACCTTGCACATATACAGTCCCAGGAAAAAGTTTGTACACCCTTTGAAATTTCTTGCATTTTTGTCAAAATTGATCATAAAACATGGTCGGATCTTCCCGGAAATCTCAAGAAGGAACAATCAGAGTCTGCTTTAATTAATTCCACTCAAACATTTACATGTTATCATATTTTTATTGGTCATAAGGCCATAATATTCACAGGAGAGCAGGGCATAAGTAAGTACACCCTTGCATTAAGTAGGTTTTAACCCTCAGTTAGTTGCAATATCATCAACCAGACTTGTCCTGTAGTTGCAGATCAGATTAACAAAACAATCTGTTTGTATCTTCTTCTTTAGAGAACTGCCTCTCGTCAACAAGGTTTGTGGGATGTCTGGAGTGCATAGCTTTCTTGACTTCATGCTCTTTAATCTCAATTGTTTTTTGTCAGAGCTTTGACTGGGCTATTTCAGAATGTGTATTTCATTATTATGAAGCCATTCTAAAGTCGATTTGCTTCTAAAGTATGGGTTGTTGTCACATTTCAGGACCCATACTCTTGTGTGCTTCAACTGTGTGACAGACTTCCTCACGTTTTTTTCTGTAAAATATCACAATAAACTTGAGTTCATTGTTCCACTGATAATAGCAAACTGTCAAGGGCCTGAGGCAGCAATGTAGCTGCATATAATGATGCTCCCGCCACCATACTCAGAAGAGGAGATGTAACCAAGAATAGCTAAAAAGGGGATTCATTCTGCCAATCTAAAATTAATGGGGTTTCTGTCTAAAAAAATACTGCTGCACCTTTGAGGTTTGCGAAAAAGCATTTATATGCTTCATAGAATTACTGCAAAATATTCTGTAGACTAACGTTGAAACCAAAGTTGAATTGTTCAGGGGAACACACAATGTCATGCTTGGAGGAGAACTGGAGAACCACACCTTCACCAAAACATCATCTCCGCCTTTGAGTATGGTGGCGGGAGCATCATTATATGCGGCTACCTTGCTGCCTCAGGCCCTTGTCAGTTTGCTATCATCAGTGGAACAATGAACTCAGAAGTTTATCAAGATATTTTACAGAAAAAAAGTGAGGTAGTCTGTCACACAGTTGAAGCACACAAGAGGATGGGTGCTGAAATGTGACAACAACCCATACTTTAGAAGCAAATCGACTTTAGAATGGCTTCATAATAATGAAATACACATTCTGGAATAGCCCAGTCAAAGCCCTGACAAATAAACAATTGAGATTATATGGCATGAAGTCAAGAAAGCTATGCACTCAAGACATCCCACAAACCTTGCTGACGAGAGGCAGTTTTCTAAAGAAGAGGGAGACCAGATACATCCAGATTGTTATGTTAATCTGATCTGCAACTACAGGAAACATCTGGTTGAGGTTATTGCGACTAACTTAGGGTTAAAACCTATTGAATGCAAGGGTGTACTTACTTATGCCTTGCTGTCCTGTGAATGTTTACATCTTATGGCCAATGAAAATATGAAAACTTGTAAATGTTTGGGTTGAATTAATTAAAGCAGACTCTGGTTGTTCCTTCTTGCGATTTCCGGGAAGATCAGACCATGTTTTATGACCAATTTTGACAGAAAGGTAAGACATTTCAAAGGGTGTACAAACTTTTTCCTGGGACTGTAGTACGCAAGCCACTCTTAAAGAAGCCAATTTACCGAGAAAATACAACGGAACCCTCAGCACACAATACAATTCAATGTATTACCATCTATATGTTTAACCCCTTAAGACACGGCTTTATACATTAGCTTTTACCAGAATGGCAATGACCAAGTCGTAATGTATTACTAAGGGCCCCTTTCACTGTCATTGTAGTGTAGTACTATAGTAGTTGACTTTCAATGTCTATTACAGCGTATTCCTATTATGCCCTGGTTATCTTTCTGCATTTCAACTATTGATAACATCAGTAGAATGACCTCTGTATTTTATTTCAGTCTAAATTACGTATGCCACACTTACATCAACGGGTAAGGGCGAAGAGCCATGCATTGCTGTAATGTAGCATAAAGAAACGCTTGTAGTTTTATTTATGCATACAGCCCTTTGATACTGTATAGGATGCGTGCCAACACCTCTATTTTAAAATAGAGATCACAGCATTCAGGTGGCAGAGGTGGGATATTTAAAATAGCTTTTGCAGCCTGACCTATGGTGCTTACCTCGAAACAACTTTGGAATATTGCACTCAAGCACAACTCGAAGTCAAAGATCTCCAAGATGGAAAAAATATCCCTGACTTCAGTTAGGGTGTGTCATGCAGTCAATTTGACATTGGTATCGATATGGCAACAAGCCTAGCAGAGACCTTAACTGTATCAAAGGTTAAACACCGTTTTAAATGCATGAGAAGAGGTAGTGAGGCAGTGGCTGAAGAGAAGGAAAAAAAACAAGCAAATAAACAAACAAGGAAAAGCACTGTGGACAATTGTAAAGAATCTCTGGCAGATTAGGAGAATGGTGCTTGTGGAGATCACTTATAGTCACAGGGACAGTCCACTGATGAACCATCAACACTATCACTGTCAGGCTTGAAGAGTCCAGATTGAGCCCACATTGTGTGATAGTATTACGTTTGTAATGTTACGTTTCTTGTTTTTGTGTAGTCTCTACTTTATATGCCACTCAGCACAATATTATTTGTGGGGAAGTCTACATTAGGTCTTTAAAGCCTAACGCTTTGTTACTGGGTCAAAAACAGTTCGCTTTTTGGTGGGTCTGAACTCAACATACATGTAGGTCTATTGACAGTTCAACCAGGAGATAGATGGTTGTGCCAAGCTGTTCGTATAATGTACAGTATATTACTGTTGAGTGATGGTACTCGAGGCTCCACTCAAACCTGGTGTGTGCTCTGTGTGCTACCTTGTAGGCTATGTGTGCAGACAAACATTCCACATAACACAGTAGAGTACAGTATTTCAATAGCATTATAGACGTAAAGCATTGTTCAAACTAACACCACTGAACTCGCATGTTGATGCATCTCTTCAATTTGAATCAATTTAAAATAAGTTTAGTCTTTTTGAATAGCCTTGTATTGTAGAGTATGGCTAGTTGAATCCTGTTTCATTTTCACACAGCTGCCATGTGCCCCCTTGGGCCTATTTGGTCACACTGGCTGCTCTCCTGTTTACACACACATCAGCTCACTTCACCTGAAGTCTGTGGCTGCCACTGCAAGTGGCTTGCTAAGATAAATAACAGTAACATTGTGTGTGTGTGTGTGCGTGTGTGTGTGCGTGCGTGTGTGTGTGCGTGCGTGCGTGAGTGCGTGCATGCATGTGTGTGTTTTTGTAATTTCAATTCCATTGTCCTCAAACGGTGCCATGAAGACATGTGAAAATGACTGCCAAAACCCATAACAGTATATGAACAATGGTGACCACAGAAGGGTGAGGAAGACTCATTTTAAAACATCACTATCTTGAGTATAGCTTTAAACTACCTTTATAAAATTTGCATTTGTCCCTGTGCACCCACATGGATAAGGGCAAATTACAGGTGTCTTAACCGTTATTGAAAAAAGAAAAGAGATTGCCTGACTAAAGAATTTTGGGCACGTTGCAGTATTGGAGCCAGAGGCAAGGAGAGAGAAGGAGAGAGAGTGTCTGGAAAGCGAGGTTAAGTACATACATTTAGGACTCGCGCCAGGAAGGAGATGTTACCTTACATCTCAGGAAATACAGTATATTCAACATTGATTTTTGTTTTTTCCCTTCTTACCTTAATTTGAACTGAGCTCTGGTAAATGTTTAATATTACCCAAGAGTCTATTACGGAGAAATTCTCCAACTTCAGCTAATAGTTTTCAAACTTTTCTTCTACAAAAAACAAAGGTTAAAATCAGTAAGTCCACCCTGTCCAAAAAGGGATTTGCAAATGAATGCAAGTGATAGTATAAAGTGAGGAAGTTGCTAAGGCACGTTGAGACATAGAGAGATATAGGCAGTGGCGACTCTAGGGTAAGTTGGGGCCCCAAGCGAAAATTCAAAATCATGAAAATTCGCAACAAAATAATGAAAATTCGCAACAAATCACCATTACTGTAATTTAATGTCTTAGCTTATTTGCCATGTATAGGATTGAGGGCCCCAAGCGACTGGCTGCCTAGCCTGGAGACAAGATGCGCCTCTGGATATAGGTACAGGTTCAGAAATAGTTTATTTCTGACCCAGCACACTGAACACCATTAAAATCCAGGTCACAGTAAAACGCAGGCTATTGTAACTTCAGTTACCAGCATTGTAACTAGTATAAATTACAGCCCCCTGTAATGTAATGCCTTACATTACTTAGTTACAACAAAAAGTAATGCATTACAGTCAGTGGTGTAGTCTACTTTTTTGTGGTGGGCATACTGTATACTTGAGCATTTTTTGAAGTGGATATACTGTATATATTTGTGCTATTCTAAATAATGGATCAATCAATTTTAAGTGAGTATACTGAAATCCCTAAAATTTTGAAGTGGGTATACTCCGTATACCTGCGTTCTACGTAGACTACACCACTGATTACAGTAAATAATTACTTTTGTAATGGGTAACTCCCAACACTGGTGCCAAGGCAGTTTGGAAGAGTGGAGTGGAGAAGGAGAGAGAGAAGTAAGAGCCTGAACGAGCCTCTCCCTGAGTGACGATGTTAGGCATGACAGCAGGTTACACTGTTACAGTACATGCTCTGCACCCAATCTGCTGCCCACTCATTAATCACTAATCATATTCTTATATTACGTCATTCAATTGACAAGCACTATACGTAACACAGTCTCTCTCTCTCTCTCTCTCTCTCTCTCTCTCTCTCTCTCTCTCTCTCTCTCTCTCTCTCTCTCTCTCTCTCTCTCTCACTCACTCACTTTGTCTCTCTTTCACCCTGTTTCTCTGCCTCTGTCACTTTCTCTCTGTATCTGTCTGCCCCCCCCCCCCGTCTGTGTGTGTGTGTGTGTGTGTGTGTGTGTGTGTGTGTGTGTGTGTGTGTGTGTGTGTGTGTGTGTGTGTGTGTGTGTGTGTGTGTGTGGGAAAGAGAGAGAGAGAGAGAGAGAGAGAGAGAGAGAGAGAGAGAGAGAGAGAGAGAGAGAGAGAGAGAGAGAGAGAGAGAGAGAGAGAGAGAGCACATACACTTGTGTGAAAATTGAACATGCAAATACATTCAAATATTAAAAATAGCTTAAGCACATGGCAAATATTTGAACAATTTATATTCTGCAACGCTGCTGTCCCTGCAACATTGCACATTTGTACCACTCTATTACAGTTGTCCAAGGTGTCCGTGTGTGTCCGTGTGTGTGTCCGTGTGTGTGTGTGTGTGTGTGTGTGTGTGTGTGTGTGTGTGTGTGTGTGTGTGTGTGTGTGTGTGTGTGTGTGTGTGTGTGTGAGAGAGAGAAAGAGAGAGAGAGGGGGGGGGGGGGTCAGAATGTCATTAATCCTGTCATTATATTCTCAGAATTATTCCAAAAATGTTCTCAGAAAGTTTGACTTACACCTACGGTATAGAGGATACTGTATATGCTTGTATAATCATCAGTGTTCAAACAGAAATTTAAATATGAAGCTTTTTGTTTCCTTACAATGGCACCTGTCAATCAATTTCATTTTACCTATTAATTTATTTTTGTTTACTCATTATTACAACAAGAAGCAACTTTTCTCATCTGCAAGAATGTTTATTATTGTTTCTCTATAGTAGTAGCAGCGTTATTATTCTTTTATCCAGACCAAAAACAAGGCTTTGATTTGAAAAGCCTCTCTCACCTTCATGTGTTTAATTATGTGTATCAAATGTGTAAAGAATTCAACAACGACACTCGAGGACGAAAAACAAGCATACTCTGTTTATCGTTCAGATTTTTTGCGCACATGTTGTTTTTTTATCCATCTCTTTTCATCCCGATATAATTAATAACATTTACCAACACAATTATCTTTGCACTTCCCCTACATGTCTGAGCCTTAATTACTGTGCGGCGCCCAAAGTATTAAAAAGGAAATTTGAGGGCAGGAGGGGAGCAGCGGAGGAGGAGGATGGGGAGAGGAGGAGGAAGAGGGGTGGGGTGGGGGGGTTTCGCTGAGGGCATGTGGGCAGCGAGGAAGAATCCCCCCCACCCGCCAGCTGTGATGTGAGCTGCAAATTACTTTGCCGTTTAAAAAATGTATCACCACACTCGCCAGTGCCATGTTGTTGGTGGGAAAGTGCACAACAGACATGGAGCTGGGGGGTCAAGCAGGGCATTTACCCCCGGGCCCACAGCCCTCCTGAATGGTTGGTGGGGGCACTATTAAGATCTTGCCAGGCTCTTTGGGGTGCCCCATCAGTGTGTTGCTCTGGGGCCCCTGTGTGGAATTATTACGGCACTGGTGCACAAGGCCCCCCCACAAAAAAGAGTTATGGCATCTTTTGTCTATTTTAAAACATTTTTCTTTCATTTTTGTAAGGTCGGTGCTCTACATGGCCTGCGGGAATGGGGTCTGTATCTGTTAAAATATTGTGCTTCCACTTGATTCACTTTCTGGATTCGTTAATAATTCAGGGCCTGCTTTTTTACTGCTTCTTTCTTTTGTCTTCCTAAATGTGATGCCGTAGTCTTTTTTTGTCCAGAGATGGACTTTGGGTTTTTGATGGTAATGGTCTTCAAAAAAAGGTGCGTATGTGGATGTAGACAGTTTTTTGATAGCGAGGGTGAGGTGGAAAGATCACGATTGGGGAATTTGTCTCAAAGTGTTTTCTTTTTCTCCATCTTGTCCCTCCTCCTCTTCTGGAAACATGGGAAAGTGAAGAAGAACCTAATACTGACATTTTAGAAGCGCGGAGCGGGAGAAAGCAATTTCATGCATCAGGCACCAGGGTCAATTTTTTTAGGCATTGTCTTGCTGATTAATTCTCTCCTTTACTCCATTACATTAAAAGAGAAACAGGTATAGGGAAATGAATTACCCAAATTAATATGCAAGCGCGAGAGAAAGAAATCACCAGAGGGCTAGTAAAAGTGTGTGATGTCCTGGATGTTGGTGGATAACTAGGATGGATTCAATGAAGAATTTTAATGGAGGTGAAGTTGGTGGAGAGATGGGGAAACAACAGCCTCAGGGCGCTGAGCTCCTGTCCATACGGCCTTTGTTGCTGCTCCGTATTTCAGGCCCAAGTCAGTCCGACCTCCCTGCACATTCAAAGTTCTTCCAGATCTGGAAAAATCCGGTGTTATGTCGATATTTGCTATCCGTCCAGCAGAGACAGAACACACTATACATTAGCGCCACTAGAAGTTTAACCTACTGTTACCTAATCTCGAAAAAGTAGCTGATCTTGGCAGAACAACCATATCCAACATAGAACACCTACCAAAGAACACCAACAGAACACCAACCAAAGGCATGCTCAGTTGCTCTGGTGATATTGTACATTTTCCCATGTTTTTTCTGATCTGGAAATCACATGACATTCAAAGTCAGCATGATTCAGTTGCCTGATTGGTTGTTAAAATAGACTTGCTTGGCCTTTTGTCTGGTATAATATATTTTTTTAAAAATCAGCACCCAATGACTCTCCATACAGAGTCAGAATGAATCATTTGTGTGATTGGTATATGTCTGCTAGAATACAAAGGCATTTCATAGACACCCCATGACTCAGCCGCTGAGAACTTCCTGTTCATGGGATGGTGGCCAGACCACCAAACTCCATCTCCAACGGGTGGTGTGCCAACCAGGCTGGGTAAAACAAAGGAGTTATGGGAAATAAACAAAAAGAACTAAATGATAGAAAATATTGTGATGGATGGATAATAATGCTGACTTGTTTTGATTTTGTCTTAAAGCCAAAAAGTCAATGTGTAGCATACGGTCAGGGCCGCTGACAGCTTTGGCTGGGCCTGGTACAAAAATGTCTGAATCCCCCACCCATCCACCCACCCCCAAATAACTGGACCTCCATAAAAGAAAGGAGATTCTGAGCTTTGGATTTCAAAATCTGAACATGTAACCCACAACACATTAACCCCACAGTATTTTATTCATTTTGAGTCTTTCTTCCTTTCATACACTGCACATTTCATCAATACTTTGCCGTTCAAAAAAATCACCACACTCACCTGTACCACGTTGTTGGTGGAGAAGAGGGATATTTTGAAATAAATTAGAATAATTAATTGCAACTTCATGAGGACCCAATTCTAGGTCCCCCCAGTGGCGTATACTGGTATACTGTATATTTGAGTATTTCTGAGGTGGATATACTGTAGCCTATATATTTGCGCTATTCTAAATGAAGGATAAATCAATTTTAAGTGGGTATACTGAAATCCCTGAAATTTGTAGGTGGGTATACTGTGTATACCTGCGTTCTTCGCAGACTACAACAATGGGTCCCCCTCATTCCTGGGCCCAGAACATATTACCCGTTTGTCCCCCTGCTGTTGGCGGCCTGCATACAGTATGCAGTTTAGGTCAATGCAGTATGAGCCTACTCTCATGTAGCCTATACAAACAAGCAAAGGCACTAAATGATTGAAAAAATATATACAATGATAAATCATGATGTTGGCCTCTATTGATTGAATGAAATCTAAAAAGCCTGTGTGTTGCATACAGTATGAATGCAAATGATCAAAGAAAGTGAAAGTGAAAGCCCATTGGGAAACTCCAACTCCCATTGTCATTGTGACACAGCACTCCACAGCACACAAGTGAACACTGCACACTGCACACAACGAAATTGCATTTATGCCTCACCCGTGCAAGGGGGCAGCCCTCAGTGGCGCCCCATGGGAAGCAGTGCGGTGGGACGGTACCATGCTCAGGGTACCTCAGTCATGGAGGAGGATGGGGGAGAGCACTGGTTGATTACTCCCCCCACCAGCCTGGCGGGTCGGGAGTCGAACCGGCAACCTCTGGGATGCAAGTCTGACGTCCTAACCGCTCACCCATGACTGCCCTATAAATGATATAAAAGATTATGGTGGGCCGCAATGTTGACCTCTTTTGATTGAACTAAAGCTAAAATGTCAGTGTGTTGCCTACGGTACATGAATAGGGCAGCCGTGGCCTAGTGGTTAGAGCGTTGGTCTTTCAATCTAGGGGTTGTTTGTTCAAATCCCCCTTGACCTCTCCCTACACCTCCATCCATGGCTGAAGTGCCCTTGAGCAAGGCACCTAACCCCACATTGCTCCAGGGACTGTAACCAATACCCTGAAAAATAATAGTTGTAAGTCGCTTTGAACAAATGAAAGCGTCAGCTAAGTGAAAAATGTAATGTAATGCAAATGAGCAAAAATGCCCCAAATGATAGAAAGGGTCATGGTGGGCCGCAATGTTCTAACTGAGGCAATGTGTGGTATACACTATATGCCGTGTATTTATGAATTTCACATGTGTGCTTTTGTGTTTGTGCATGAAGCAGCAGCACTTGGTTCTTGCATTGAAGCCCTCTGTCGGAGGCCCTGGATTGCGATCAAGTCAGGCTAAGCGCAGTGGGATCCTGGGGCCTTTGGCTGAATGTTTGCCTGGCTGTTTCCCATCAGATCGAAGTGGCTCTGTTTTATCTCAGTCCCTCGACACTCACACTCCGTGAGCTATCTGAAGAGCTGGCTCTGGCGACATCCACCCAAACAGCTTGCATACATTCCCATAATATCAGGAATTCATATACATACACTTACATATGTATATGCATATCATAACAATGAACACACAGAAATGCACAGACGCAGACAGACAGACTCACACTCACACACTCTCTCTCTCTCTCTCTCTCTCTCTCTCACACACACACACACACACACACACACACACACACACACACACACACACACACACACACACACACACACACACACACACACACCACACACACACACACACACACACGCACGCGCACACACAGGTACAAAAACACACACACACACACACACACACACACACACACACACACACACACACACACACACACACACACACACACACACACACACACACACACACACACACACACACACACACACACAATCCTTCATCCGTTATGAACGCACTGTACTGTAACTTGGACAGACCAGACGGAGAGAAAATCAGACCAATCATGGCCAGCGCCTAACTGGACAGCCAGGCTGGCTCCAGACAGTGATCCTGGTTTAGGCCCGGCTCATGAGCACTGACAACTGTGTGTGTGTGCGTGTGCGTGTGCGTGTGTGTGAGCGTGAGTGTGAGTGTGCGTGTGCGTGTGCGTGTGTGTGTGCGAGTGCGTGTGCGTGTGTGTGTGTGTGTGTGTGTGTGTGTGTGTGTGCGTGTGTGTGCATGTGCGGGTATGTGTGGGTCTCTGTGCATGTGTGTGTGTGTGTGTGTGCGTGTGCATGTGCGTGTGACAACTGCTGATGGGATGGACTAGGGCCACTTTGAACACTCGGCCAGCTCTTTCCAACAGCCTGTCTGTCTGTCTCACTGCATCAATGCTCTCACCGACATAGATAGCTTTTACACTGAGGCCCAGAACACTTCTGCTTTCTCTGATTATTCTGAGGAAAAGTACATTGGTGCTTTCTATGTCTATTCAGATCACTTGTATGGTGATGTAAAGTACAATGCTTTGAGGAAAAGTACATCGGTGCTTTCTCTGTCGATTGTGATAACTATTATGTTGATGCGAACTACAGTGCTGCCTTCTCAGTCTACAACAGATAGCTGGCATACTCAGCCAAAGACCATTGGTGCTTTCTCTGTCGATTCAGATAACTATTATGCCGATGGAAAGTACAATGCAGCTTTCTCTGTCTACACAGATAGCTGGCATACTCAGCCAAAGAGCATTGATGCTTTCCCTCCCTATACAGATATACTGTGGCTGTTATGGTCAGGCAAAGTATGTATACTGCCGCCCAGGCCCGCCGACAGAGGGGGGCAAAGGGGTATGTTTCCCTGGGCCCAGGGAGATATCGGGCCCAGAATTGTGACCCTCCCCCCCATTACATTATATGTG